>NW_006207862.1:2772014-2786354 GCF_000334495.1 Tupaia belangeri chinensis
TTCATAGATTAGAAAATTCAGTATTGTAAGATGTCATTTTTTTCTCAAATTGACCTACATAATTTTGATGCAGTCTTAATCAAAATCCCCGCAGGGATTCTATGGAATTTCAAAGCTGATTCTAAAATTTATGAAAGGCAAACAGCCAAAAGTAAGCAAGAGCCTTGAAGAACAAGACTGAAGGATTTACACCACCAGACGCAAAACTACATACACAAAGCTGTAGTAATTAAGCTAATAAAGTTTATACTGGTACAAGAACAAATCCCAATAGACTTGCATATCCACATATGTGTACCAAAGACACACCCACAAATGTTCCTAACATCCTTTTTCACAATAGCCCAAAACTGGAAGCAACTCAATTGTTCCACTGCCCATCAATAGTAAGTACAATGGGGAGCCAGCCAGTGGCAGTGTGGTTTAGGCAGCTGGAGCCCACATGGCATAGTATGTAGTTCAAGTCTTAAACTCAGTGGCTTGAGAAACATGCCTGGCATGTGTGACTGCATACCCAAAATTCCAAAAGAAAGAAGAGTTGGAAGAGAAGGGGTTATGGTGTGGACATCCCCCATGGAGAACATTTTCTCACTTTTCTCTCTCTCCTCTCTCTTTCTCTTTCCTTCTCTCTCTCTGTCTCTCTCCAGTGAATGTATGTACTTTCTGGCAAAATTAAAAAAAAAAAGAGGCACAATAGAATGAGCAAACTGTGGTATATTATATTCACAGAATGAAATACTACGCAGTAATGAAAGTGAGTAAGTGTTAACTCTACACAACAGGGCATATCTCACAAACAAAGCAAACAGAAGGAAAGATCACAAAGAGAATACATGTGTGAGTCAATTTATGTCAAGTTCAAAATAGGCAAAATGAATATACAGTAGAAGTCAGGACAGGAGTTACTTGTGGGGGGTTTTGGGGGATAATGATGGCAACGTCTTCTGGTAATGGCTTTGTTCTTGGTCTGGGTGACACAGACATGGGAGTGGTTACTTTGTGATAACTCAGGCTTCATACTATGATTCGCACACTTTTATGTATGTGTTATACTTATTTCAAAATTGACCACAAAGGTCTCCGTTAGCTTGGCACCAACCATAGCATTAACTACTGTTCCACCATGCCTTTCTTTCTGCCCTCCTTCCATGAGAAGGAATGTTAGTGGGCACTGCAAATAGCCACAGCTGAAGGGAAAGGGGACCTCCCACTCCAGGAAGTCTTCCAGGACTTTCTTTTCCATGTCCCCTTCCGCTTTCAAGCTTTATATCCTATCTCAAAGGTATGATAGTTACTCCTGAAACCTCCAGGCAGCCTGTAAGACTGTGAGCTCCCAGAATGCAGGATCTGAGAATAACAGTAGCATATTAAATAACCACAACATCTGTTGAACATGTACTATGTGGCAGGTATTATGCCTTTTCTAAGTATTCCATATTGGAAAGTTAAACAAGTTATTGCATATGAAATGCGGGCACTATTATCCCTACTATCTATATGAGAAAACTAAAGAACAGGATGATTCATTAAAATTGCCTAAAGTCACACAGCTGATAAGTAGAAGAGCTAAGATTTGAACCTGGGTGGTCTGGTTCCAGAGCTAAACACATTTCCTCTTATTGAGGGGATAGTCTCCGTGCCTGGAGCCCAGGCTGCCAGCATCCAGACCAGGCATAAAAAAAGAGATACTCTCTATCCCTTTCAGGTAGGCCAGTGTATCTGTGGACCGAGATGAGGACTCTATGGAGGTGAGTAACCTCTGGGAAGGCCCAGCTCTCAGACTGGAGGACACCAGGTAGGCTCCAGCCCAGGCTCCTAACCCCGGGAAAACAGCTGAGGCTGCAGCATGGATATGGGAAGAAGCCTCTTCCCAGTCTTGTGTGAGGGTCTCAGAGTTCCTTAGGGGTCAGGCCCCTGTGACAGCACTCAGGACAAAGGAGCAAGTGGTCACCAGGGCACCCGTTGCCATCCCAGGCACTGGCTGGGTACGTTGGTCCCAACCTAGGCTATTTATGTACGCCCACCCTCAGGCCAGGGGTCAGAAGACAGCTTTCGAAGGCAAAGCCAGCCTCCTTTGGGAAGGAACTCCACCGTCTCCCACCTTCACCATGCCCCCAACATACCGCATAATTGTTTCTCCTTGAGTCTGCCTTTGGCTTCTCCTGCTGCAGTTTAAGCCCATTTCCTGCTGCTCTTAAACAATGGGTTTAAGCTCGCTGTCCTTGGAAGAGGCCCGTATCTCTGCCCAGAGACTTTCCCTGCCTGCCAAGCCAGTACTGAGGGTACAGCAGCTTCTTTGTATCGAGTCTAGCTGGCACAGCCAGGGCTCCAGTCACAAACGCTTAAAATGACAGACCTCGCAGTATCAGGAGGACAGCACGGTCTCTGCCCCTTACATTAACGAGTGCCCCTTCCCTTTGTCAGAGGCCAAAGCCTGCTCAGGAGACAAAATAGTTCCACCCAGGAATTTTCTTTTTCCATGGTGGCCAGAAGCAGCCCAGACAGGGGGTCACCTTGGCAAAAGTGACAGCACTTGCCAGAGACCAGGGCCACATCTGATCGCCTGCTCAGCACACAGACCTGGAAATCAGGGGCAGGGCACGAGCGGAGGCCCACCCTTCCATCCAGCCAACACACACACAAGGCACGTACGCACAGCCAAGGCCATCTGGGTCAAAGCCAGAAAGCAGAGGAGGCTGTCGGTACAATGAGCTTCTGAGCCAGGCAGCTGAAGGCAAAGCAGGGAGGGAACGCGAAGAGCAGTTTCTCTGCCCGACCTTTCCCATTCCCCTCTGTCCTCGCCTCTGACACCCAGGCCCTACGCCCGTGGCTCCTGAGGAAGCTGTGAAGCACGCAGGTGCAACGAGGTCACCTAGTTAACAGCCTCCCTCCCGCTGTATTATTCATGGGCTCCCTTCTTCTGGCCTGAGCTCCAGTTTCCAACAGCCCTCAGGCGGGCAGCAGCCCTGGCTTAGCAGGTCAGCCGCCGGACCAGGGTAGCCCGAAGCAATCCCACTGTTCACCCCCATGCCCTTCCTGTCCCTTCCTTAGGTGTAACCACTCCCATGGTAACTTGGCCCCATAACTCTCACACAGCAGCACTTCAGGTGGAGAGGACTTTAGGGACAGTGAGGAAGAGTAAAGGAGGAAAACTGGGCCAGCCCATGGCAGGGTGGTTAAGGCAGTGGGATCCCACATGGCCGACTGTGTGGTTCAAGCTCCAGACTCGGGGGCTTGAAAAACACACCAGGCACATGTGGATGTCCAAATATCCTGACAGAATGGAGGAGATGGACTGAGGCATGGTCATCGTCCATGACCGGGGGTGGGGTTGAGGGGTGGTGGGGCTCTCTTACTTTTCCTCTCTCTTCTTCTCTCTTCTGGCTCTTTCTCTGTCTCTCCAATGAGCACATTCACCCTCTGGTAAAATTTGTTAAGAAAAAAAAAAAGGAAGGAAGGACCGTGCTGAGTCAGGTATGAGATGCTGAAATTTCCGAAGGGAGCTGCAGCTCGCTCGTGTGCTCTCTCTTTTTCTCTCGCCCTCTCACACACGCAGACTCCGAATCACCTGTCCCAAGTATGGTACTCAGAATAAGTGAGCACTCACAGAAGACAAGGCCACGCCTGGCCTGTTTCTGTCCCGTGCAGCACCTTGCACAGTGTCCTACAGACAGTAGGAGCTTAGTGAGAATCTGCTGACTCGTACGCCCTCCCAAAAAGATGGCTGTCAAATGAGAGTTCAGGCATAAAGAGTGGCATCGGGCCATGCAAATGACACTGCTCTCTGGGTTTAGACTGTCATGGTATTTAAATCTCTGTCAGGGCCCAGCTGTGCTCTATGAGCTGGGACCACATGGGAGGCCTAGGTTTGATTTCCAGCCCAGTCTAAAGGTAGGGTGAGTGGTGGTATATGCCTGTAATCCCAGCGACCCTGGGAGTTGAGGCAGGGTCATCTCTGAGGCCTGGGCAACATTGTGAGACTCTGTTTTTAAAAAGCTGGGTATGGGGGGACCAGCAGTTAGCGTAATGGCTATGTCGCTGGACTCCCATGTAGTTGACCGCAGTTTGGGTCCCCAGACTCGGTGGCTTAAAACTCACGCCGGGCACGTGTGCGTGCGTGCCCAAGATCCCGAGAGGAGAATGGAGGAGAAGGGATTGCGGCATGGCCATCCCCCCTGGGGGGTGATTTCTCGCTTTCTGTCTCTCTGTCTCTCTCTGTCTGTCTGGCAAGCGCATGCGCCCTATTGCAAAAACCTCTCAAAAAAAAAAAAAAAAAAAAACCTGGGTATGGGGAGCAGCAGATGGCTTAATGGCTACATCGCTGGACTCCCATGTACTTGACAGCAGTTCAAGACCTGGTGGCTTAAACTCATGCCAGGCGTGTGTGTGTGTGTGTGTGTGTGTGTGCATCTCCAATATCCTTAGAGGAGACTGGAGGAGAAGGGATTGTGGCATGGCCATTCCCCCTGGGGAATGATTTCTTGCTTTCTGTCTCTCTCTGTTTTTCTGGCAAGTGCACACTCCCTATAGCAAAAAACTCTCAAAAAAAAAAAAAAGCTGGGTATAGACCCAACAGGTGGCATGGAAATTAAGGTATCTTACACAACTGACTTCACGGTTCAATTCCTAGACTAGACAGCTTGAAAATTATGCTGGGTCCATGTGCAAGCCCAAAATCCCTAGAGGAGAATGGAGGAGAAAGGACTGTAGCATGGCCAGCTCCCTGGGTGGGTGATTTCTCTCTCTCTCTCTCTGTCTCTCTGTCTCTCACAAGCGTTCTACAGCAAAAACCTAAAAAAAAAAAAAAAAAAATTACTGGGTATGGTGGCATATACTACCTGTTGCCCAGCTGGGAGGCTAATATAGGAAGATAAGACATGGAGAGATCCTGTCTTAATAAATGAATTTAAAATAAATAAATAAATATATATCTGCCTATGTATCTTATAAATCCTGTATAATTTAAGTCATGAATCAGGATAAGTAATAAACACATAATAGTATTAATTAAAATTCATTCATTCATTCTGGCAAGGGCTTTCACATATATCTTGAGAACCTCCCTACTCCCTGAACCAAGTGGATTGGCCAGAAGGGTTCTCCCCATCCCACTCTGAGCCCATGAGGAAACTGTGGCTCAGAGAATGGCTCACACTTAGGTGAACACCAGGACCGTAACTAAGGTCTTCACACACTCATCGGGGTTATTTTTTTTCACCACTCATGCAGATTTCACTACCACATGGTTACCATGAATACCCCAACACAGTAAAACCATGGGGTGAATCTAGGGTTCTCCAATGGGGCAAAGACCCAGAGATCAGGCTGCAGTCAGTTTAGGGTGAACTCACTTGGTCAGAAACATGGAGGGGGCTCATGGGCCAGCCTGGCCATCACTTGGCAAAATGTGTGGGGCTGAGATTAAATTATAGGAACCATTGTGTGCAAGCCCCTTATTTTATAGATGGGAAAAGCTGGGGGCCAGCTGGGGACTACAGTCCAGGCATGTCTACTGGCCACTGGGAGGTTCAGATCCCTCCCGGATGGGACATGCTGCTCAGGGCACACAACCTGGCCCCAGGGCTCTAAGCTGGTGGATGCTGAGGCTACATCTAGTCTGACTCTCCACATGGCCTGAATGTTCGACCTCGGCCCAGGTTCAATTAAAGTGAAGTCCAGACAGCAGTAAACACACCTGGTAGGGCTAGCATCAAAGGGAATGGCCTAGATCCCAGATTCAGCCCTGTCATTCCCTCTCTGAGGACCCAAGTGGGTCTTTAATCCTTTCTGAGCTCGGTTTCCATCCATACACCCAGGGAGTTGGTCCAGCATTCTTGAAATGCATCAAGGAGTAATATTAAGGAGTGGTCCCACCGCCTGCTAGCTATGTGACTTGAAGCAAATTGCTTAACCTCTCTGTGCCTGATATTTCTCATCTATAAAGCATGGGTAACAGCAGACCCTATGACACAGAATCATTGTAAGGATAGAGTGAGGTATTCTAGGCAAAGCGTAAGCTCAGGATCTGGCACAGGGGCTGCTGAATGAATGCTTTTTATTATGACTGTCAGCTCTGACACTCTCTAGGCCTATGATAGAAGTCATAACCTGGCCGCCCATGGGCCACAAGCAGCTTGCTGAATGAAGAGTTTTCCCTAAGACATATGTCTGTAAGGGCAGAGGGGCCCCTGATGGCCCCAGGGCCTGGAACATTGCCTAGAACACAGTAAGGGTTCAACAACTAACCTGCTAAATGTACGAACAGCTTCATGATGTTTTTAAATATTTAAATTAGTTGCTAACATTTCAAATAGATTTTGTTGGGTTTTGTTTTTGCTTTTAATCTGGATTTCTGGATTCTTTTGAAAAATCACACTGTCTAGCCAGCCTAAAAGCTGTTCGGCATGCCCACTTAGGAACACAGGCTAAACGGCAGCAGCGGCACCACAATTGGGAGTGAGTATGTGTAGTCTGTCATAGTGCCTAGCTGCCTGGACCCTGTAGGTACCTGAATGTTCACCCCGGCCAGAGTCAATCACAGGAGAAGCCCAGACAGCAAGACAGATTCAGATTTACCCAGCTCCAAGGTGTCTGCCCATGGGGACTCTTCCAGGCTCCAAGACCCCTCCCATCCCAAGTCTGGGAAAAGAGATGGGGCTCCAGGTCTGCTGAGCACCCCAGACTATATGACATCCACACTCTTCTATAAACCAGCCAGAATCCCTCCTGTTCTCAGAGGACAGAACCCCAAACACTCCTTGGCTTTCCAGGCTGTCTCACTTCCTGCTTGGAAAAACTTCCAAGTGCACAGGAAGATGAACTTAATACTTAACCCCTTCTCACAGCCAGAGAACGGAGAAGACGGGAAATAAACAAGCACACATGCACTGGCCAGAGATAAGTCTCTCTCTCTCTCTCTTTTTTTTTTTTTTTTTTTTTTGAGAGCTTTTTGCTATAGGGCGTGTGCACTCACCAGAAAGACAGAGAGAGACAGGGAGACAGAGAGCAAGAAATCACCCCCCCCCCGGGGGAGGGGATGGCCATGCTACAATCCCTTCTCCTCCATTCTCCTCTCGGGATCTTGGACACACATGCACACGCACCCGGCGTGAGTTTAAGCCACTGGGTCCAGGACTCAAACCACGGTCAGCTACATGAGAGTCCTGCGACATGGCCATTACGCCAACTGCTGGTCCTGAGATAAGTCTCTCTTTAATACTTCTATCCATCACAGGCCCCATTCCACGTGGGTCCCCAGTTTTCCATGGAAAGGGCACGGGGCACCCCCTGTTCAGTTAGCAAGGTATGGGGAGTGCTGGGGGAATGGGGAGGCTGCCTGTGTGGTCGTGGCTCTTCCTCACCACTCTCCCCATCCGTGCCAGGACTCAGTTCCACAGGAAAGACATCATCTTCCCGTCCTCCAAGAGGCCTTCCCTGGCCATCCTCCTCCCCGCTCTAGTACATCAATTGTCCCTGATTTCTCTACAGCACCAGTGACCACCCGACATCACCTCCAGTTCAGTACGGTAGCCACCAGCATTGGCCCTGAGCACTCGCAGTGTGCTTACAGGGAGACGCATGGATGTGCTGCCACTAGAAAACCTGCAGAGTCCAAACTGAGATGTGCTAGGAATGCAGACGACACACCACGTTCTGAAAATCTAGTGCCCCCCCCAAAAAAAGCCCTAACGTATTAATAATTTGTTATACTGATTACATGTTGAAATGATAACATTTTGAATATATCTGGTTAAGTACAGTCAATTACCCAAAATAATTTCACCTGAATCTTAACTTTTTTAAAAGGTGAAGAAAACTTAAAACTGCACATAAGCTTGCATTCGGTCTCTACTGGACAACGCTGCTATCCACTCTCGGCACAAACCCCTGGGCACCACGTAGAGGCTGGTCCATGGCGGTGCTCAGGCTTGGTGGACCGAATGGAGTGATGAAAGGCCTCCCCTACAGCAGCTGCAGGGAAAGCACAAAAGAGGATGGGTTTGGGGGGGCCCCTCCCCACTGCCCAGTATGTTTCTCAGCAGTAGCCCACTCGTGCATCACCAACGCAAAGCCGCAGGCCCCGTGGGGGCCAAGGGCGGCCTGGTTAAGAGTTAGTTCTCAGAGACAGCAGTGGCAATCCTGGTCCAGGGGAGGAATAGTGAGATCATCTTCTCTGGGCCAGGGGGCAGTGCAGAGCAGAAGGGATGTGGGGGCCTAGACGATGAAGTGCTTGGGGCAGGATGGATAGGCTCCTGTCTTTGTAGGCAGAAAATAGGAGAGAAGCATGGGCAGAGTTAAAGGGCTTGCCCTGAAGGGACCCAGAGACAGCAGCGGCAATCCTGGTCCAGGGGAGGAATAGTGAGATCATCTTCTCTGGGTCAGGGGGCAGTGCAGAGCAGAAGGGATGTGGGGGCCTAGACGATGAAGTGCTTGGGGCAGGATGGATAGGCTCCTGTCTTTGTAGGCAGAAAATAGGAGAGAAGCATGGGCAGAGTTAAAGGGCTTGCCCTGAAGGGATCCAGCACCCCCAAACCTAACCGTGGTGAGACCAAGAGAAGTCAGCATTCCTTAAGGAAAGGACTAGTGATACAAATGGCTACCCAGGCAGGCTGCAGTCACCCCTTTGTTTTCTTCCTCTCCCCTCCCTCTCTCTTTTGCTCTCTCCCCTGCCTCCCTCCCTCCTTCGCTTTCACTAGCTCCCAAATTACAGCCTTCTTTCAGAAACAGATACAATCAAGGTGGTGCGCAGGGCCCTTGTCACAAATGGCATCTCAGGTCCTCTCCAAATGGAGCATGGCCTTTCAAGAGGAAGGCAGTGCTGCTAACAGCCTGCCTTGGGGAAGACGCATCTCCAGGAAGGCCCGGGCCAGAGCAGACTCCCTCCCTTGTAGGCTGATCAGCCTGCAGGAGGCTCTGGGTGACTAGTGATTACAGAACAGGCCCTGGGCTGCAGGGGTCTGGGAGAGGAAGGCCTGCCTGCCCTTCTCAGCACACCTTGTCTTGGGGTAGGAAGAGCAGGGGTCTGACCTTGACTGGCCACCACTGAGGCCCAGCATCACTTGAAGAAGCTCATTCCCTGACTCTGGATCTCAGTTTTCCCACCTATAAAGTGGTAAAACGGGCAGGTCTCTAAGAACTCTTCTGGCCTGTGAGTAGAGGTCACAAACTCAAATGACTGGGCTACTAGTCCTGTGACTTAGTGGTTCAGAAAGCTAAATCTCATATGGCTGACCATGGTTCAAACTGTGGCCCCAACGGCTTGAAAAATACACCAGTTGTGTGTACATGCATACCCACCCTGACAGGATGAAGAAATAAAGCAGAAGAGACTGCAACAGGACTACACCCCACTAAAGGGTGCTTTCTCTCTCCCTCTCTCAGGCAAGGACATGCCTCCTCTGGCAATTAAAAATAAATAAGTAGGGACCAGCAGTTGGCGTAATGGCTATGTCGCTGGACTCCCATGTAGCTGACCGCGGTTTGAGTCCCAGACCCAGTGGCTTTAACTTGCGCCAGGCGCGTGTGCATGCGTGCCCGCCCAATATCCTGAGAGGAGAATGGAGGAGAAAGGATTGCGGCATGGCCATTCCCCCCTGGGTGATTTCTCACTTTCTGTCTCTCGGTCTCTCTCTGTCGTCCTGGCAAGCACATGCACCCTACAGCAAAAAACTCTCAAAAAAAAAAAAAAAGCAAAAACAAGTGAAAAAATAAAGGTCATTTTTAAAAATCAAATGACTAAAGGGGTCTGGAAATAGAGCAGATGGGTAAAGTTAGGGTCAACGTGAGGCAACAGGGAATAGTGGAGACTGTGAAGAACTGAGGGCTGAAGGCTCACATAAATCTAAACCAGGGCCTGCAGGCAAAACATGTGACAAAAGTCAGAGTGAAGTCAGAAGAGTGGCTCCTTCTGGAGTGGGATCACATGGCCTAGGAGGAGCAGAGAGCCTGCCAAGGCGCGGGGAATGTTCTGTATCTCCATCCTGGGGCTCACACTGCACAGGTGTATACGCACATGAAAACTCACCACTTTCATCTAAGATCTGTTTGCCTTATTATATGCATGTAGTCTGCATTTAAATATTTTTTTAATAAAATAAGTAAAAAGGGCAGCTGCAACTCAGCTCCAACCAACAACAGTCAACTGGAAACATGGACCCAGTGTTGCCAGTTCTAATTAGAGATGCCAGAAGTCTAGATTTTTATGTGAAACAGCTGGATTTTTAAATGTGGTTAGTAAGTAATTCCAAATGAAAAACCATAAGAGCGCGCGTGCACACACACACACACCCCTTTAGGCAGAATTTATGAACTTACAGATCGTCAAGCTCTGAAAAGAAGGGATGGTTTACCTCTTAGCTAGAATATAATGCACCTAACATGACGACGTCTACAGGGCCAAAACAGCAGCTGCCACATTTTGCATGTACACTGTGTGCAATGCACTGCACAAAAGGCTTTCTATCCAGTTTCCATTTTACTAATACCCATAGCAAGCCTGTGAGGCAACTGAAAGTTATTCCCATCTTGCAGGTGGGAAAGCCAAGGCCCAGCAAGGTTACATGTTAGACCCAAGGCTTCAGAGCTGTGTTCAATCCCAGTTCCATTTAGCATCAAGCTGCCACATAAAAACCAGAAAGGAACTAGGTTATGGTCATGACTGTCATAATAATGAACACTTGCATGGGGTTTCAGGATATGTAAAAAATAGGAATGCTAAACCCAAGCCACTGTGTCACCGTCAGCAACACAGCCTGCAGCTCCCAAGGTGAAGGACAGATGCCTGATATTCTCATTCCCCTCAGCTGTGCAAACTCCCACCACTGAAGTAAGGCAGCGTCCCAAGAGCGCTCCAAGAGCACGAATCCAGAGGCCCAAATATGGGAACCTGGGAGAAGCAGCAGCAGCACCCTGCTCCCTGTGACAGATCCTGATCAAATTGCACGGTGAAAGAAGAGAAAGCTGTCTGCATGCGGCTACTTCTTAAAGATGCCAGTTCTCTCAGACACCTTTCCAACAGGTGGGTAAGAATCTGAATTACCTGCCCTGTGGAATTCAATAAAACTATTTTCATATCGAACCCAAGTAAATATGGCCCATAAATGTTCTCATGTTTTCTAAATTGCCTCTTTTGCCAAAATGATCATTCACTATGTAGCCATTCAGATGAAGGCCAATCTCCAGAAGCACTCCTGTGCCCAGTCATCACCACACACACCTCCCCCAGAGGTAACCATGATTCTGACCTCAGCACATGAAAGGGTTTTGCCTCTGGTCCTCCTTTTCTCCAGACCTGTTCCTCAGTTCTCCACAGTCCCCACTGCTCTCTACTGCTTTCATTTGGCCTTGCTTTACTCTTTGGTCTGCATCCTAGCCCTGGAATACCAGCTAAAGACCTGTACTCCTAGGGCATATTCCTAGAGCCCAGAGTACATACAGCAAGATAGACATTAGCCGCCATCTTGAAAATAACCAACGTGAACAGTTCAAACTGGTTATGCATAGCAAAAGCTTGCCATGTTTGCGATCACTTAACAATGGGCTAGAGAAGGCAGAAGAATGACTGCCAGGGAACAGCCCAGTCAATGACAAGGTATTGAACACTGCTTCCAACTGGGAGGTGGGCCCAGGGTTACAAGGAGGAATAAGACAGTTTGTGCCTTGGAGGAAATCACCATTCTGGGAGGGGCCAGACCACTGCCAAGTAGTAAAAGGCACCACGGGAATCAAAAGATGGTGTAATGGTTGTGGCACTGGACTCCCACATAGCTGACCGTGATTTGAGTCCTGGACTCGGTGGCTTAAAACTCACACCAGGCGTGTCTGCATGGGTGCCCAAGATCCCTAGTGGAGAATGGAGGAGAAGGGATTGCGGCATGACTGCATACGTCCTGGAGTTAGTGACTCCCCAGTGACCTTGCTCCCCTATTAAGGGATAAACAGGACTGCCCTAATGTCAAGAGGAACTCAAATCAAGAGTTGAAACAAAATGAATTCTTCTAACACAATTGGAATTGAATACGAAACCAATGAGTTCAAAGGCAATTAATTTCAAAAAACTATCTCTACACATTAAAACACTGAATTTTTTCAAGCCTGAGAGTTCAAGAAAACAAACTTTTATTAACCAGTTATTTTTGAGCTCACTGATTTTCAAGTCAATGAATGAATGCTTTCTCATCAGGGTGACTCTTTGTAAGGCCTATGATCATGCTCACTCATGGTCTCGCCCAAGTATAGCCTTGCCACTTACACCTGGCAGAGCTGCCCTCTTCCTGACCGACCAGTGGAGGGGAAGGACAGTGCTCTTTGGCAGGGCTAGAGCACATAAGCCATGGACTCCGATCTGGATCCTCTCTGCAGTTCATCTGAATACCCAAATCAGGTCCTGCTGGTGTCGGGGTCACCACTATTTCTCTAGAGTACCAGAGGCATGACCTGCCACCATGCCGTGGCAATGTTATCATGTCTGGGGGCCAGGGGCAGTAGAAGTGGACAGTCCAGGCCAGGCTGGGGGCTGTCCAAATTAGCATTTAGGCAGCTCTCCCTCTGCATAAGCCCTATGGCTGCTGAGCGGTGTTATTAGCTGGCCATTCTACCCAGCTGGAAGAGCAGAGGAGATGGAGGACTATTGTTCTGTCCCTTCCACTCAGGGGACAGAATCTCCTCAGTCCTAGGTATTCTAGAGACAGAGCATGCACATCCAACTTCTAGAAACCCTGCCCCTTCCAACCATCTCCTACTGGCCTATGTGCAGCACATAGCAAAGGCTTAACTGCACCAAAAGCTGATTGTTACCAGAATCTGTTTAAACGCCCCCAAGCCAGACACCCTTATGGCATTAGCAGGGTACACCTCCAAAGGGGTCAGTGTGGACTACTGACCCATCCCTAGCACAAATGACCAGGAAATGTTTCAGTTTTGTTCTCATCCCTGAGTTCTTATCTGCACCAAGAGGATGTGAAATGCTCATTCACTAGAATTCAATTTTCAGTTCCCTACAAGGCACTGCGGACCAGAGCTCAAACTTTACTGAGCACACGAATCACTCAAGGATCTTATCAAATACAGATTCTCATTCAAGAGGTCTGGGGTGGGGCCCAAGAGTCTGCATTTCCAATAAGCTCCCAGGTGATGCTGCTGGTGCATGTCCATGAGCCACACTCAGAGTAGCAAGATTCCACTAGATCTTTGCCTCCAGAAGAATGTGCATTTTAAATGAGCACGTCCGAAAGGTGCCCTTTAAAATATTTAGCTCAAAGAAATTAACCTCAAATGGCAAAATGGCAGGTAAGGTACTTATTGGGTGGGGAGCCTTTGGGGAGGCAACCAGGACCATCTGCCCTCATAACCCTCAAATCAAGCCCTGGCAAGAAGAAGTGAGGAGCCGGGCTGCCTGGAGATCAAGCAGGCCAAGACAGGCATGTGCAGGGACCCAGCTCAGATGCAGCCAGGATGCACATGCCCAGCGCCTCTCACCTCTTCACCGCTCTCCTTGAGCACACCCAGCAGAGCTTCCCGTTCACACCAACCACTTCTGTAGTGCCACCTTTCCAGCCCATGGGGTACTCCCGCTCGCTGCCATGCAGGCGCTCTGCCTTCCTACTCTCCCCAGCCCTGGAGAAACAGAGCACCAAGCACAGCTATTCCCCCAGCCAAGGGGCCCTTTTCAGCTCCTCCTCCACACAGTGATATCTGGCCCCTCCACCCCGCTAGGTTCTGACCGCAGTGCGCCTACCCCGCACCATGAACTGAGCATTCAGTCCAAACCAGCTCTCCCCACCAGGGCTGACTCACCAGCACCTTGCACCTGGGCACAATGAGGCTCTTCAAGCCCACCCCCACCCTTCCATCTAATGCTTCCCTATGCAAGGGTCTGACTCCACTCAGCGCGCGCGCGCGCGCACACACACACACACACACACACACACACACACTCCTCATGTATCTCCCCAGCTTATTTCAAAATCCAAATTGGGGCGGGGGGCACTTGCTAAGGGACAGAAGGCCAGAGTCAATGCCTGCCCTGGTTCCAGAGGGCAAAGTAGGCAGAAGAGGCGGGCTCTGCTGTCCGAATTACTGGGAAGGCTGGGGCGTACTACTCAGGAAGGGCTAATTTCCTCCCTGCGGGCCGCTGACAGCGTCAGGGCTGGGGCTGGGGTCGCAGCTGGGCGGCGGCCAGCAGGGAGGACACAGGATCTCTGCTCGCCTCCTCGTGAAGGAGACGCCCTAGGTGCCGGCTCCGGGAAAGCAAGGCACTGAGTGAGCGCCCGCCGGCTGGCGCCCCTGCCCAGGATCGCACGGGGCCCCACGGGAGTCCCCGGCCCACCTGCGGGGGCGAAG
>NW_006207862.1:2786370-2787166 GCF_000334495.1 Tupaia belangeri chinensis
TGTCGTAGCTGGGCGGCGGCCAGCAGGGAGGACACAGGATCTCTGCTCGCCTCCTCGTGAAGGAGACGCCCTAGGTGCCGGCTCCGGGAAAGCAAGGCACTGAGTGAGCGCCCGCCGGCTGGCGCCCCTGCCTAGGATCGCACGGGGCCCCACGGGAGTCCCGGGCCCACCTGCGGGAGAGAAGAGGGCCAGTGCTTCCGGGCGCGAGCCCCTGGGGACAGCCAGCGCCACAGTAGCCGGCCAGCCCCGGAGCCGAGGAGGCGAAGCGCTAGCCGCACTCCGCTACTCCGCTCCAGGCTCACGAGGGGCGCGCCTTTACACAGCCCGACCCCGCTCGGGAGGTCGCCAGCGTCCTCTGGGGTCTCCCGTGGGGCACTGGGAGGTGAGAAGGGAGAGCTACGTGACTTTGGGTTCCTTCAGCGCCGCTGCCCACCTCGAGGTGGGAATGTGCCCCACCCATCTCCACTGTCCAAATGGGGATCCAGAGCTCAAAACGGGACGGGATTGAACCCCCACGCCCTCCTTACCCCCTAAATTCTCGAAGCCCAGACCTGGACCCCCTCTGAAGCGCCCAGAGCAAAAGTCCTCGAATGTTCATGGTCCCGAGAACAGGGACGGGGTTGAGGTGCCCGTCCTCCCAAGGCCAACCGGAGGGAATTCGAGTTCCCGGGAATCAAAGTTGCCGCGCGTCGGGACGCAGGGCCGGGGCCGGGGCCGGGGCCAGCGGCCTGGGACCGAAGGAAGCCCCGGGCGCCCGCCGTGCCGGGAACAAGTGGCTAGGGGGGTGCGCGCGCGC
>NW_006207862.1:2787614-2798768 GCF_000334495.1 Tupaia belangeri chinensis
CCCTCACCTCCCGCCTCGCCCAGCCCTCGCCCGCCAGCCCGCGCCGCCGCTCTCGGTCCCACAAGGGTCGCCGGGACCCCCGAGCCTGCGCCCGGGCCCCGCCCGGACCCCCGGGGCCCCGCGCAGAGCCCGGCCGGACGCTTGGGGCATGAATATTTCAGTGCTGGCGAAGCTGCCCTCTGCCGATGTCATGGCACCGGCTGCTGTGGCAACTCGACGAATCCCCTAAAGGGGCAGGGAGGAAGCCCGCGGAAGCGGCCCCAGGTGCGTGCCAGAGTCGTGCCCCGCAGGGCCGCTCGCGGTCCCGCAGAGGGGCGCGCCTAGGGGTTGGGTCCCTGCCAGCCTCGCGCCAGCTCAGCGCCTCAGGCCGAAGAGAAAACGCTCCAGCGAGGCCGGAGCCAGCGAGCAGGCGCTCGGCCTAGGTGAGCCCGCGCCATCTGTTGGCTTTAAGCGCCCCCTTTCTGCTCCCAGCGTCGCTGAGCAGCCCCTCTCTAGTCCTCCGGCGGCCGAGCTTGGCGCCAACCAGCTGCCTTTGCCCACCCCGTTCATACTCTCCCTCCCTCCAGCGCAGAATGCCTTCCAGTGCTTAAGAATGGAGGACCCAGGGGTTGGAAGAGACACTTGAGGTCACCTAAGACCCTTTTGCGGCCCCCTCCCCCGAGGAATGGTCTCCCATCTTCTTCCTGTATAGAGTCTAAGGATGGAGACTTTATGACTTTGGAGAAGCTGGATCCCAATCTCCGCCTTCACGGATTGAGGATGGTTGTTTCCTGCTCTTGCTCTTCAGCAGCCTGGGCTGAACCGTTATACTTTTTTTTTTAAACTATTTCTCATGTGACAGGATTCTGGACTTGTCACTTGCCAGCGTATTTACCGGGTCTGCCTGGTGCCAGGCACTGGGCTGAGACTTTTGGGCCTTAACTTACTCTACCTTCAACACTGCCTTTCTGGTCGGTTCTGTTATTATCCTAGTTTTGCAGAGCGAAAACAGTTTTTAGGGAGGTTAGTGACTTGGCCAGCTGGTGGAATCAGGTAGTGAACCCAGAACCTATCTGATTCCAGAGACCCAGTTTTTTTTTTTTACCATTCATTCATTCTTAGCCCTACTGTGTGCTTGCTAACTGAAGTAGGTTCTGTGAGTATGATGAGGAACAAAACAGTCTTGGTCCCTGTGCCTCCTGGCGCTCCTCTAACAGCAGAACCAGATATTACTCAGTGAAATGCATGGACAGGTAAATTACAGAATCCGTGCTAGGAAGAATGCTTTAATGGCACCTAGCTTAGATGACAGCAGGCTTCCTGGAGAGGTGACTTCGAGCTGAAATCTGAAGGATGAGCAAGAGAGTGACGTTTTAGGCAGAAAAACAGCATGTGCAAAGGTCTTGTGGTGGGAAAGAGAGGCCAGGTTGCTAGACGTGTTGGTCTTAAGAGTGAAGACAAGAGTGAAGACTTAAAGCAGGTAGTTGCAGTGGGGGCTGAGGGGTAGGAGTAGCGTGTCTGATTCATATTTAGAAAAATGAGGAATTGATTAGGACACAATAGCTAATAAGAGACTACTTTAATTAAAAATATTTTCTTGTCGGGGCCAGGGTCACAACACTGGACTCCCATGTGGTGGACCGCTTTTCAAGTTCCATACCCGATGGCTTCAAATTGACTCCAGACACGTGTGCATGCATGCCCAAAATCCTGAGAGGAGACTAGAAGAAAAGGGTTGTGGTGTGGCCATTCCCCCTAGGGAGTGTGTGATTTCCCACTTTCTGTCTCTCTGGAGCACACAAACCCTATAGCAAAAATCTCTCAGATTTTTATATGTGTGTGTACACACACACACACACACACACACATGCTTGTCAAATACTATGTGCCAGGAAATCTTCTAGACCAGGGGCAGCAAACTGCTGCTCACAGGTCAGAGCTATATTGCCACCAGTTTCTGTGACCAAAGTTTTAGTGGACACAGGCATTCCTATCCAGCTACGACTCCTTTCACGCTGCAACTGAAGATGTAAGGAGTTGTGACAGAGAAGGGGATGGCCTACAAAAGTAAAAATATTAACTACCTGGCCCTTTAAAGGAAAAGTTAGCTAATCTGGGTGCTTCTTTCTAGACCTTTAAGATACACCAGTGCACAATACACACACGTCCCTGCCCTGGTGGAGCCTATGTGTCTGTGGCTGGTCCTGGTGAGGGATGGCAGAGGCTTGGGATGGCGGTGTGGGGAAGGATAGAGGTGGAGAGGAGTGACATTCAAGAGGTAAAGACCTAGGAGAGGGAGTGATTCGGGGTGACATGGAGATAAGTGCTGAGGAGCCCCCTCCCCCAGGTTTCAGGCTGTGAAGCAGATGCACAGGGTACTGTCTCCTGAGATGGGGTTCTGCAGGACTGCTACGGGAGATGAGCAAGAGTTCCCTTGGGACAGGTGTCCTGTCAGAAACCTGTGCAGTGACAGAGTGGGGATGTCTCATAGGCCACTGGACAAGTAAGCAGGAGCCATGGCCTGACATGTCTCAAGTGGTTATGGTTTTCGGCAGGGTGATGAAGCCAAGGGTCTGGAGATCCGGGTTCTGAATTCTAAATCAGTTCTAGCTGGGTGCTGGTAGGGCTGGAGACTATGTTGCACTTATGTTTCTCATTCATACATTCATAAAATGGAAGTATTAGAAGAGGTGTCCTTCGAAGTTTCTCCAGCCCCCAAACCTTCTTTCTTTCTGTTAAGCTGTGCCTTCCCAAACTATCTCCACCATTTTACATGTGAACAAATAGCGCCGAGCTGAGAGACCTCACCTCCTCTGATATGAACACTGCAGGCCGCTATGACAGCCGCTTGTAGTCCCCCTGTCAGGGACCTGCTCTGTGCCAAGCACTGTGCTAAGAACTGAGTGCCAGTCAGAGTGCAGCCAGCCCACAGAGCCACTCTGCATGTGCGGGGACAGGAGATTCAGCTCAAACGTGAGCCACTCCATGATGGAAGAGCTGAGGATTCAACAGGATGGCGAGGAAACCCAGGATTAGTAGGAAGTGCTATGACCTCTCGGCTGGAGAGACGGGAGGAAGCAGTTACCAGGGCCAGGGTCATGCTGAAGATGAAACCACAGTGGACCAGTCTGGTGGGGGCTGGAGTCACAGGAGACACAGCTATCACAGAGATGAGGTGGGTGAAGGAGAGACATCCTGGTGGCTCCCCAGCCCTGGCGCTATCCTCTCCCTCCAGGCTGCTCCCCACCCGCAGCAGCCAGCAGGCCCAGGAGTTCAGGAACCGCAGCCTGCAGGGGCAGCTTTGCAACACAGAGCAGTGCAGCGGGGAGAATGGAGATGGAAGATGGATCTGAGGGAAACAAGCTAGGACCACACGCTGGGGACACAGATGTGAATGACATCCAGCCGGTCTGTGAGGTACTCCCAGTCTGAGGGAGGGGAAAACATGTAAGCGGGTTCTAATTTGGCAAGAGAAGTGTGGCAGAGAGGTTGACCAGAGGATGGGAGGATACACCCTCAGAAAGGTGAGGTCCAGAACCGTTGCCTAGAGAAGCGGATGTCAGAGCAGGCTTTCACTGTGATAACCAGGAGTTCCGCAGACAGCCCCGGAAGGGTGGAGGCCGCAGCAGGTGCCAAGGGCCTGGAGGGAAGTATATGGACTCTCCTGAGAGCTATGGGAGTCGGTTATCCTGGAGGTGAATAGCCGTCCTGCTCTTCTGCCTGTGAAGCAGCCAAAGACAGGATGCTGGTGTTTTCAGGAAGCTCAGATGGGGGTGGGGTGTAGTTCTCAGCCTCTGTGCTCTGAGATAGTGTCTTAGAAGCCTAGGCTTCTTGTTGTCAGGAGTTCAATCCCCAGAGACCCACCTTTTTTCTGTTCCCGGGGTTTCCATTCTCAAATCATTTGGGGGTTGTTCCACCAATAGTTTTCAAAGTTCTCCCTATCTCCCTTCCTTTACTAAACACCTAACCCTCTTCCCAAACCCTGAGGCACGGGAGAAGGTAGACCCATGTGATAAAGGGGTACCTCTTACCACCTTCTGTGGTTCTGGACAAGTCACTTAACTTCTCTAAGCCTTGGTTTCCATTTCTGGAAACTGCCTAGCCTTCCTTCTTGGGTGGAACATGACAGCGCTTTGACAGCTATAAAGAACCACTGAGATGCCAACTACTCAGGGCCCCGCATCATCCAAACCCCACTCCCACCAAGGGAGCTCCCCACTGTGTGAAGTAAGGGATTGGACCAGGCCCCACTTAATTACACAAGCTGAAAGGGAAGGCTCTCCCTGTCCTGCCTTCTGGCTGCAGGGTACCGGCACATGACCCAGGCTTAGCTAATAGGAAACTCCACTTCCAACTTGGAACCTTGAGGAGAGTCACAGAGTTTAGAAATAGTTAAGGATAATTTTGGAAATATGCTAAGCACCAACACCTGACCCCACAGCTCCTGCTGTCTCACCTGAGTTGGATTCTCGGTTTTCTCCTTGGCCACCAGGCTCCTCGGGTCCTACCTGCTACCTGGCCTGTCCTCCAGCCTCTGGTTGATGCTAAGCACACACACCCCCTTACCTAACTGGTAAATTCATTTTCTGCACCAGTTAGGCAGTTTGTTTCTGTTGCCAGTAGGGTGAGAACCCCACCTGGTACATAGCCCATGTGATGATTCTTCCGACGAGCACAGGTGAGCACAGTGTGACAGAGCCAGCTTGCGAGGGTAACTGCCTCTCCTTTTCCAGAGTTGAAAAGAAAAGAAGCAGACGGATGCCAGGACGTGCAGAAGCCACATCCTCGCTGTCCTCGAGCTCATCTTTAGACCAGAGGCACTTTTGATTTTAAGATCCTCAAAAGCATGAATGGCATCTTTGTTCATTCATTGAACCCGCATTCCTGAGGGTCACTGTGTACCGAGCTCTGAGCTGGGTGCTGAGGACACAGAGAAACACGTGATGTCATTTGGGTCCTCTGAGAAGTTGCAGTCGAGTTGGAGAGAGAGAGATGGAGACCATCAGGAAATGGCAGGATGTTTCCATTGCTGAGGCCAGGACTCAAATCAGCAGTGACAGAGGGGACTCCAAGCAGGATACAATCCTTTCTTTTTTTCTAGAGGTTTTTGCTATTGGGCGCATGCGCTCGCCAGACAGAGAGATAGAAAGAGAGAAATCACCCCCCAGGGGGGTTGGCCACCCTGCAATCCCTTCTCCTCCATTCTCCTCTCGGGATCTTGGGCACGCACTCATGCGCCCGGCGTGAGTTTTAAGCCACCGGGTCTGGGATGCGAACTGCGGTCGACTACGTGGAGAATCCAGCGACATAGCCATTACGCTAACTGCTGGTCCCAATCCTTTCTAACCAAAGAGTGGAGAAGACTTCAGACAGGAGGGACCACTTAGAGCCTTGGAAGATAAGCCCAGCTGTGGTGGGGTGTGCCGCTCAGAGGTGTGATCCACAGACCAGGGCCACATGGGAGACCTGGGTTGGGTTCCTAATCCAATCTACAGGCTGGGTGTGTGGCATGTGTCTATAACCCCAGCGATTTAGGCGGCTGAGACAGGAATCATGGGCTTACAATTGTCTAGGTATGGAGGGAGGAAAGGAGAAAGGGACAGAGGGCAGGAGGAAGGACGGAGGGGGGAAGAAAGAAGTCGGTACTCCAAGTCTTGTTTTAAACACATCCAGCCTGTTGAGTCACCTGGGATTAATTGGATTCCACCTTGGCTTTCCAGCCTGGGGTTGAGGGATGGGGAGTGGGGAGGTGTGTTTCTGCCACTGCCGCCCTCCCCCCCGGGAATGGAAGAGGCAAAGTGGCGTGCTGCAAAGCTCACTAACCTGGATGCAGTGGGCCTGGGCCTTAGCCAGCTGGTGCAAGCCTCAGTTTCCTCACTGTAAATGGGCATGACAGCCCTGCCTCCCTGAACACCTCCCAGGATTGCCGTTCAGGTTGAAAGAGAAAAACACACATTAAAGTGCTTTATAAACTGTAAAAACAAAACAACACTCACACACAAGCCTCTCCTTCTCCTGAGGGTTGGCCATTATTTTTAAAGGACATAAATACCTCTCCTCTGGGCGTCCTCCATAACAGCTTCCCTTCCCGCCTCACCACAAGGCGCTGTTTCCTGCTCCCCCTTTATCCCATCCCTGAGCTGGTAAAACGCTGTTTGTCGCTTCCTGTCGCCCCCAGCCTGCCTGCCCTCTCCCGGGGCTGCGCCTGCCACCATAAACCAAACGTGTGCTTCTGAGGTTGGTTTGTGAGTCCTTGGAGCCTGGCACAGCTGTGGCGGCTCCGCTCGGCTCATGAACGAGCAGGCTGGGAAGACTAACAGGGTGGGCTGTGGCCACCAGTCTGCAGAGCAGAGACTCCCAGGAGCCCCCTCACCCCAAGCATGGGGTTCCCTGGGCCCAGCCCTGAGGTCCAGCCCTCCCCTCTGTGGCCTAAGGCACGAGGCGCCTTCCCTCACGTTCCTGTCCCGCTCTCCGCTCCCCTCACCCATCATTTATTTATAAGGTGTTCATAGCAAAATGAATGACAAAAAGTTAGAAGCTAATTAAAGCTGGCACAGATTGGCACACGGGGGCATGAATTATGCATTGGTGCAGAATGGCACTCGATGGCAAGGACTGGCACCAAGTGCCATGGGCACTGGTGGGAAGTGGGCACGGGTCCTTGAGCTCTGCCTGGGCCCCCGTCTTTCCTCTCCAAGGGGTCCAGCATCTAAGGCCCCTTGTTTCTCTCTGGGGGGGCAGCTACTGCCTCCTCAACCGCCACCCCTCAGTGGGCAGTCCCACTCTGCACAGCCCAGCATGTCCTGGCTGGAGGAGGCATCAACACCATGGCACCAAGTGCCATGGGCACTGGTGGGAAGTGGGCACGGGTCCTTGAGCTCTGCCTGGGCCCCCGTCTTTCCTCTCCAAGGGGTCCAGCATCTAAGGCCCCTTGTTTCTCTCTGGGGGGCAGCTACTGCCTCCTCAACCGCCACCCCTCAGTGGGCAGTCCCACTCTGCACAGCCCAGCATGTCCTGGCTGGAGGAGGCATCAACACCATAATCACAGGCCAGACTCATCTCGCAGAAGCACATCCCTGGTTCTCCAAGCACGTGCCTGGCACAGCTTCTGCGCAAACAGGCAAGGCTGGATTCCCAAAAGGGTGGGGGTGGGTGGAGAAGGCCTGAGATCCAGCCAGCTAATCAGTGATAGGCCCACAGGAGCTGGAAGGCGCCTTTCAATACCATGCAGTCCAAACCTCACAGTGCGCTCACAGATGGAGGACCGGAGGCCAGAGAAGGACAGATTCTATACAAAGTCACACAGCGAATGATAGTGATAATACTAGAGTTTACTTAAAGCTGACTTCAAGCCACACACTTTTCCAAACGCTTTGCATAGATGATCTCATTCAGTCCTCATATGAAGAAGACATCCTCTTTATTCAAACAGACAGGTGTGGAAACTGAGGCAGCACGGAAATGTAAAAGCAGCTTGCCTAAGGTCCCTGAGCTGAAGACAGGCAAAGGCTGGATTAAACGGAACCCAGGCAATCTGACCACAAGCACTGCCCCCTTGTGGGCAAGGGCTGCGGTTCTCAACCTTGGCTACACTTCAGAAGCTCCTGGGAGGTGGGGCAGGGGTGTAAAACTGGGATCTGAGATTCAGATTTGATTGGTTCCCACAAGCTAACATCTGAAAATGGCATTTTCCAAAGCTCCCAGGTGATTCTAATGTGCAGAGCAAAATCACTGGGGAGGGAGATGGATTTTGACCCCAACAGCCACGGAGGTGAGTTCTTGTTCTGCACTACGGATTCTGTGACTGAGCATATGGCTCAACCTTTTGGGGCCTCAGTTTCCACATCAGCAAAATGGGGCTAGTAATAGCACGGCTCAGGTCCGATTGCTTGGGTTCGAAACCTGGCTCTGCCCCTTGGGCAGGTTACCTAACTTCTCTCTGTCTTAGTTTGTGCATCTGCAAAACAGGGATGATTCTAGCAGGACTTTGCACAGATTAACTGATGAATGCAGTCTACTATGGCTTAAAGGTGTACCCCCAAAATTCATTTGTTGAGATTTGGTAGTGACAAGGGTAAAAGAGTGAGCGCTTATTCCGACTATGGTGTTGAAAGGTGGGGCCTTTGGGAGGAACCATGGATTCAGGTCATCAGGGCGGAGCCCCCAGAATGACTCCCAGTGGGTTTATAAGGTGAGGGAATGACACAGACAGAAACGTGGACGCAGACACATGCTCTGCTGTGCTCAGGCTCTTGCTAGTTGCTATGTGATGGCTGCCGCCGTGTCACACACCACTAAGACCCTCACCTGAGGGACCAGCAGTTGGCGTAATGGTTATGTTGCTGAACTCCCATGTAGTCGATCATGGCTCGAGTCCTGGACGTGGCGGCTTAAACTCATGCTGGGCGCGTGTGTGTGCGTGCCCAAGATCCCAAGAGAATGGAGGAGAAGGGATTGTGGCGTGACTATCCCCCCTGGGGGGTTTTTTCACTTTCTGTCTCTATGTCTCTCTCTGTCTGTCTGGGGAGCTCACGCACCCTATAGCAAAAAATCTTCAAAAAAAAAAGAAAAAACCTCACCTGATGTGGTCCCTGGCCCTTGGACCTCCAAACTGTGATCTGAATAAACCTCTATTCTTAAATTACCCCAACTCTGGCTTTGGCATTTTCTGTGTTAGCAACAGAATGGATTAGAACAAAGGTGGTACCTGGCATATAGAAAGCACCCGTGAAAATGGGAGCTGTGGCCATTAGCTTCCTGGGACAGGGGACACTTGCCCTTCTGGCCCACAGGCTGTGGCCAGGATCAGGTGAGGACACACGTAATGCAGAGAGACTGTGTGCACTGGGGGGCAGTGAGAGCCGTCCGTCAGAGGAGACAGTCTTCTGGCTGCCTGTCCTGAGCCTTGACTCTATTTCTTTGCATGCAGGCGACAAGAATGCATTGTCATGGCAAACCTTTCAGACCGTGGAGACAAATCACTGTTGCTCGATTTGGTGTGATTCCTTCCAAGGACAGTGCTCTGTACATATGGAGAGACATGGGTTCTGGCTCGGGGCAGGGGTGGGAGGGAGAGAGATCTGTCACCATGCACTTCTGCACTTGTGAATTTTGAACCATACAAATGGCTCAAATATAAAAATAAATATAAAGGGGATGCTTCGGGCAAAAGGAAAGTGGTCCCAGATGGAAGCGTGGATATTCAGGAAGGAAACCAGAGCAATAGGAAGGGGAATATGGGTAAATACAAATGAATCTTGGTTGTATACCACAACACTACTAATGTGTAAAACAGAGAGAATTAAAATCCATGACACGATAGCGCACAAGTCAGGAAAGGGTGACGAGGGTTAGAATGTTCTAAGGTCTCTGCATTGTCCAAGAAATGGGTAGAAGTGTGGGTGTGTGCGAACTGTTCCCAGAGCTCGATCGCTAGGCTGACCTCAGAAGGATGGTCACTGAGTGTGTGTCTTTAATTTTTCAAGAATCGTTTGTCAGTTATAAATAGTCATCCTGCACTCACTGTTCCATCACTTGTTTCTTCTTTTCCTCGTGCGATATGTCCGGTAGCACTTCACACACTGGTGCCCCAAGAGTCTGCCAGCACGCCCTCCATAGAATGACGATGGTAGGGCACTACACCACGCATGGGGCCTTCCGAACACGAGGCTCTGTGCGACTGCACAAGTCACATGCCTCACGGTGCAGGGGAAGGCCGTGCCCACCAGGGGGTCCACAGATGGACTAGAGGCAGTAGTAGCAAGATCTGTTCTTTTTATGTTCAGAATGCTCCTCTCCTCCAGCTCCATTAATCACACACCAGAAAACCCAAGATCCATTAAAAAGGGAGGGGAGAGCAACCGGTGGCATGGTGGTTAAAGTTGTAGATCTCACATGACTGACTCCTAGGTTTTGGTCCTGGACTTGGTAGCTTGAAACTCACGCCAGGCACAAATGCATGCGTGCCCAAAATCCTGAGAGGAGAATGGAGGAGAAGGGATTGCGGCGTGGCCATCCCCCTCAGGGGATGCTTTCTCACTTTCCCTCTCTCTGTCTCTACCTACCTGCTGTGTGTTTCTCTCTCTGGCGACCACATGCACCCGATAACAAAAAAACTAAAAATAATAATATAAAACCCACTGCACTCAACACTCCTCCGTGTGTCTATACGTTTTGCCAGCTCAGAGAGGGGCATTGTAGAGAAGAGTGACTGGACTGAACCCAGAAAGGGACACCTGATCTGCAGAGAGGGGGTATTTGGGGAGGCTTTGAAAGCTCCAGTGGTACAGAGATGCTGTGACTTCATTCTGCAGGTCAAGGCCTACCAATCTCAATCATTTGCTGCCTACGTTTACCAGTTTTGCCTATCCAAACATCAACTATACTGTGACTTACCCAATTTAAATTAACATTTTTCTTTATTCATAATAGAGTGTGTGCACCTGCACACGCACAGGGCAGAGACGAGAACTCTCTGCAGGACCCGGTCAGCCGTGATTCTCTTCCTCCAGTCCTCTAGTCCTCCAGTCCTTAGGATCCTGGCACTCTCAGCATGTTTCAGACTGACCTGGCTGGAGATCTGAGTTGTGGTCACCATAGGATTCAGCCTTCCCTGAGCAGAATATCACTGCTGCTCTCTGGAGCTGGCCCCTAACACAAATTTTAATCCCTCACTTTAAAACTCTTATTTTAAACTTGTTTTACCACCACCATAAATTTTAAAAATGCTAATTCCAATAAATGAAAGAGAACTAGTAAAATAAGTACAATGATAGCAAAGGATTAATAAATGCGGTCACAGTTACCTGCCAGAGGCCAAGCAGAAGGCCTGATTCTTTTGGTTTGAGTGTTGAAGACACTAACACTAGCTAAGATTCTCTTTCTTTCATTTTTTTGGTTATTTTTGGTTTTTGCATGTCTATATAGTCTACACAGAATCGAAAAGGGAATAACTTTGTCACTATGTGATTCAGGGACAACCTGAAGAAGGCTTGATTCTAGCAGGAAGTGACTGGCAGACCATACCAGATGGGAGCCCCGTTCTCTGGAGACTGTCCCCAAATTGAAAGCAAGATGTTTTTTCTGGGATGGTTTGACTGCAACAGGGCCCAGGTGCAAAACTGGACCACATGACCAAAGGCTGCCTGTTTTTCTGGTTTTTTTTTTTTTTTTTTT
>NW_006207862.1:2800034-2806636 GCF_000334495.1 Tupaia belangeri chinensis
AAAGGGTTCTTTTTTTTTTTGGTTTTTTTTTTTTTTTTTTTTTTTTTTGCTACAGGGCCAGTGCACTTACTGGAGAGAGACAAAGAGTGACAGAGAGAGATAAAGTGAAAAAATCACTCCAGGGGGAATAACCATGCCACAATCCCTTCTCCTCCTTTCTCTTCACGGTTTTTTGCACACACATGCACATGCACCTGGCATGAGTTTCAAGCCACCTGGTCCAGAACTTGAACCACAATCAGTCATGTGGGTGGGAGTCCAGCATGCCACCTGCTGGCTCCAAGTGCATGATTTTTATAATAGGGACAAAAAGAGGAAGAGACCAGCGTGTCCCTCAATAGCGAACTGGTTACACAGACCACACTTCGACTCACCTGCTCTATGGACCACTCTGCCCTTTGGACCGCCATACCCCCTGGCCTTGGCTTAAGTGTCCTCTCCCCTGCCATTGCTCACCCCTCCTCTCGGCTGACAGCCAGTCTTCAAGTCCTATCACCTCCCAGAAGCCTTCCCTGCCCACCTCCCAGACCCCCAGATCCTCTCCCTCCTCTGAGCCTTACTCTCTGGACAACTCCCTGCATCTGTATATCTCAAAATCTTCAGTGAGCTTTGCATAGGCATCTGCCTTGTTTCTAATCTTATCAAAAGCTCCTGGAGGGGAGGAACCAAGTGTGTCTGAAGACACTGGACAGGGCTCAGAAGACCAGGATGCAGCCTGCCTCTGCCATGATCTGCCTAAACAACCTTGAATAAGATATGTCCCCCCTCCAGCCTCTGTCTCCTCATCTAAACATTAAGGAGTGACTCAAGGTTCCAGGGTCCAAGAACATTTCATTCTTTTCTGTATCGTCCAAGAGAATAATAAAAACTAAGATGTTTACACCTTAAGAGGGTGTATCCATGATTTCATTTCATCCTCACAACAGCCCTATGACAGTGGTGCTATTAGATTGTCCCCATTTCATGCATGAGAAAATTGGGGCACAGAGAGACTGTATCAGCATTGACACTGCAGTGTAAACACCCCAAGACCTCAGTGGCCATCTAAGTTTACTTTTTGCTCACATAGTGCAAAACTAGAAAAAAAAGCTAGATGGCTTTTCTCCAAGGGTGGCTTGGGGAGGTTGGTGCTTCTATCTTACCAACCCTGTGGCCACACCACATCACCAAGGGATGGCTCCCAGTCACCTAGCAGGAGGCTGAACCATGTAGTAGCAAGGACTAATGATCTGCAGCATGGAACTAAGGAATGTGACCCAGACACTGAGATGTGATGCCTTCTCTTAACCATTGTTTTACTTTGTTCCTGGCAGTACCAGGCCCCTAGGGGATGAGGACTAGGCTGGCGGTGACTGGCAAGGTATCCTGCAGTGAACTGGCATCCCGAGATAAGAAAGACAAAGAAGATCCAGTATCTTACCATGCCACCTGGTGGAGTCCACAGGCAGGGCCAACTTTACAGTTTGAGTCCTGGACCCAGCAGCTTGAAAAACACACCAGGAGTATATGCATGCATCCCCAAAATTCCAAGAGGAAATTGGAGGAGAAGGGATTGTGTTGTGGCCAACTCCCTGGGGGTGATTTCTCACTTTCCCTCTCTGTCTCTTTCCAGCAAGAACACGTGCCCTATGGCAAAAATATAAAAGAAAGAAAGAAAAAAAAAAAAAGACAGACTAAGAAGAGCTACAGCCGGGCAGAAACAACATCAGAACAGGCAGTCATTGTCTGCGGGAAGCACCCTCGTAGGTCCTGTCTGCTGAACAGCCAGGCACTTCACAAACGTTCCAGGTGATCTTCCCAATACCCTAGAAATGAAACCACTTCCAGTCCACGGATGAGGGAAGTGGGGCTCAGAGAGGCTGAGTAAACGGGCCAAGCTCAAGAACCTCTGGAGATTCTCACCCAGGGCCCTGCAGAGGGCATGGCCAGGGAGGACAGAGTTGAAGTGTGAAGTTCCCAGTCTGGGTCCTGCCAGCTCTTCTCTGCCAAAGCCAGGCGGGGGGAAAGCGGAAATATTATTTAGAGATGTCCTAAACACTGAGAAGCTGGGACCACGTAGAAGACCTGGGTTTGATTCCTGGTCCAATCTAAAGCCTAGGTAGGGTGGTGTGCACCTGCGATCCCAGTGATTAAGGGGGCTAAGATAAGAGGATCACATGCTCAGGTTGGCCTGGCCACTGCAGTGAGATGAGACCCCGTCTAAAAAAGTGCTACGCATGGTGGTGCCTACCTGTAGTCTCAGGCATGAAGATTGCAACAGTGAAACCCTGTCTTAAACAAACAAACACAAAAGTCAACTGGAGAGAGACACCAGGGACTGACTGCCCTGGCCCTGCTCTGGCCCTGCCTCTGCCAGCAGCAGGAAAATTCCTGCAGGCTTCTATTCCCCAAGGGAGTCCAGACCTGCAGTGCAGGGCGCCACCTGGAGGCCAAGCTCTGCACGGCACCTCTCAACCACCTTGGGCCTCCAGCCCTGCTATGGAGAGAAGGCTCAGGGACAAGGCTTATAAGACTTGGGCCCCAATTCAACAGGTTGGTGTTCTCCAGCTATGCCTGTCCTTCACCATCTGCCCCTCCATCAGCTTCCTTATCCCTGCCATCCTGGATCTCTTTCTAACCTTGTTTATATCACAAATATTTGCTGAAGACTTCCCATAGGCCAGTTTCCCTATGGCCTCATTTTGAGACTGGGAGTCTAGACTCTTCTGTTCAGTTTCTGTCTAGCCACTTGCTGGCTGTGTGACTCTGGACAAGTCACTGCCCATCTCGGGGCCTCAGCTACCTCCTTGGCAAAATGTAGGTTACAACTAAGGACGACACAGGGGGCCTGGAGTCAGGCAGACCCTAGTTTGAATTCCCGTGCCACTTCCTCGCTGTGTGATCCTTTGGACAAGTTAACTTTTGTGCCCAAGTCTCATCTGTACAATGGGTTGATTATGGCTATTCTAGAAGTTGTATCATTAAGATTAAACGATTACTGATTTATGTAATACAGTATATGAAGTGTCTAGCTTAGAATCTTGCTCTGGTTCCTGGAGCAGTGCTCCTAACTTAGACCTTGTCAGTGCCTGGGGAGGGGCCCTGCCTCTCCTAGAGTCACTCTCGGCTTCACAGTGGGGCTTACTCTTGGCTGACTCATTGTTGTCACAGTGAATGATCACCCCTTAGAGCTGCATGGTGTACAATCCCAGTGGCCGTTTGTGGCTGCCCTGATACTAAAATTACCAGAGACTTCTAACAGGTGCTCTGGGCTATAGCCCCACACCAGGCAGTGGAAGAGAGTGGCGGGGGCAGGCAGAATCTGACAGCTTTAGAAGACTTCAGGAAGACCTGTAGTGCAGCCGAGATAGGCCCAGCTTCTCTGAGGGCGGTGCCAAGCACACACCTCCTAGCGTGTCCAAACGGCGATGGGAGAGCCTCTAGCTTTTAACACTAACAGGCCTGTGGTTTATCCCCGAGCCTCAGTTTTCTCAGCTATAAAGTGTGCGTAGAATCCCTTGCATGTTTACTTTCTCTGGTTGTCAGATAAAGTTCTGCACATCCTCCATAAACTGTCTAGTCCTGTTGAGGTGTGGGGAGCTGTCACCGGGCCCATCTTCACTTCATCCATGCACTTCTTCATTCACTGAGCACACAGCTGGCCATGGGTTAGTGCCTGGGGATGGGATGCAGAGCACCCTAGGCACAGATCATTCTTAGGGGTATGAAGGAGGAAAGAAGTAACTGGCACTTTCTCAAAGGGCACCCCAGCCTCCTTCTTCCCCTGCCTCCATGTCCTTCTAGGAATAAACATGAGCACTGATTAGGTGGCCCGCATTGTCCCCAGAACGTCACATATATATCATGTCACTGAGTCCTGTTAGTAAGCCTTGAGGTAGATACTGTCACTCCCATTTTTGGAAGTGAAGAACTGAGGTTCCAAAAATTTAACATTATGTCCTGGAAGCTGGATTCAGATATGCTGGGCTCTAGAGTTCACTTTTAGTGATACAGGAAAAAGATAATTACTGAGGGGTTCTTAGGTGTCAGGGGACAGTACCAATCAAGCACCTCACGGGCTTCACTTTACGTAACCCCCATACTGACCATGCCAGTTAGGCATATTAAACCAGTTTACAGATGCGGAAACTGAGTCTCCGGAAGAAAAAGGGAAGCTCCGGCCCTTTTCCTGTCGTCCTGGTTGACGCCGTGGGAGTCAGACAGATTACAGTAATCAGCTAATGCCTGAGCTGGGCTCTGAAGATGAAAAGCCCCTATTGAAAGTGCTAAGTATGATGATTAAGTCGGAAGGTGGAATTAGCTGCGCAGGGGGAGCATGCTGCAGCCATCAGCAGAGGATTAGGGACTTACTGCCCGATTAAGCGGAAGGCAGATTGGGAGGGAAAGAAACGGAGAGAGGTTCACAGCCATGCGATACCGCTCATGTCAGAGAGGACATGGCTCTGTGGGCCGGCAAAGCAGCAATCACGCCCTGGTGCTGAAGGGTCATGGCAGCATCCACAGAAAGCCGAGTGGGCCTCCGGCTCCCTTCGCCTTTCCCTGCTGCATGCATTCATTCAGGCCTCCATGTGACAAGGTCTCAGGTGCTGTGCTAGGCACTGGGGATCCAGCTGAGAACAAGACAGAAAGTTCTCATGGAGCCCCTGTTCTAGGGCAGGGAGATAGAGCTTAACAATGGTCATACATCAAAGGATACTGTTACTGTTCGATTTAGTAACAGTGTTGTGATTACATTTTTTACTTTTATTTTTTTAATTTTATTTTTTTAAGAGTAATTTTAGGTTCACAACAAAATTGAGAGGGAAGAGCAGAGATTTCCCATAGACATGTTCTCACCCACACACATGCTTCTCCATCTCCAACACCCTCCCCCCAGTGTCTTTGTTACAATCGATGAATCTGCACTGACACGTCATTATCACCCCATGCCCCATTCACGTTAGGGCTCACGTTTGATGGTATACATTCTATGGGTCTGGACAAACATATTACGACATGTATTTGTGGTTGTGTTTTACATAAGAGCCCCGATCTTTCAGTGATATTTACCAGGATACTCAGAGATAAGATGATGTGACGCCTCACTCATATCACTCAGGGAAGGAGGAGTAGAGGCCAAACGGGATCGGGCCTGCTATTGTTGAAGCTAGGCGATGGCTACTTGGAGCCCACAAGAGGCCGGGATGCTGTTTTCTTCTGTAAATGTGTGAAATTTTCTATAATAAAAAAAGTTTTTTAAAAAGCACAAAGGCACGTAAACAATGATCACGTATGAAATGTACCAGGAAGGAGAGACTATTGTGGAAAGACATGATTTCAAGTGGAGGATCAAGGGACCAGTTTTCAGCAGGTGAGACACTGGGCATCCTTAAACCTAGTGATCACCGAAGCCACCCTGTCTAACTCTTCCCTTCCTGAAGGGCAGGCTGGCAGTGTCCTTGAGAAAGGACACTATATTTTGTTTTTATTTATGATGGTGCATGTATACACACGCTCATGAGAGACAGAGAGAAAAGCACCCTCCACAGGGTCTGGTCACACTGTGATCCCCTTCCTCCAGTTCTGCAGCCTATTGGATCCTGGGAACTCACATGCATGCCCAACATATTTCATGGTGACCAGGCTGGGGATTCTAACCAGTCTCCATGTGGGATCTGGCTTCTCTTGAATAATGCATTACCACTGTACCACAAAGCAGGCCCTCAGGGCCCTACATTTTGGGCAGCACCAGCAGGCTGCTGGCAGACTAGGTCCTGGAGAACCCAAGACAGCCCCCAAGCTTCCTCATCAGTTATGATGGAGGGAACTGAGGGAGGCGCTAACTAAACCTTCACCCCTTAACCACTCATGCCTGTGTCAGCTGAGTACATTGCCTGTCATGAGCACGGCGTTCTTAGGACCACCTTGGGGGTGGGGAATAGAACTCCCCACATCACAGATGAGAAAAACAAGGCTCTAAGAGATAAGAAAAAAACTCACCCAAAGTCAACAGAGCCAGAGACTGAGGCTTGTGACCTCATTAGCATCCCCCATCAACCCCCGATCTGTTAACACAGCCATCACTCCTGGACCACAGAGAGGGGGCGAGGAGAGGATCTGTTAATAAGTAAGATGGCTGGGACTCCAAGCCACAGGCTCAGAGGAGACAGGGCCTATCCTCCTGATGGCACAAGCCGAGGGGTGAGGCAGGTGACAAGGGAATAGAACTATAGCTCCTTGGAAATGTGCAGCACCAAGTGGCCCTGGGCCTCCATACATCAGTGGGAGCACAATTGGAGGGTAAGCCCACCCCACCCTGCCCTCCCCTCACAGCTGCAGATCTGACTTGATTTCTAGAAAGCTGTGAAAGGAAAGGCTCCAGCTCAGAGTTTAGGGACACGTATTTGGGTACGTTCTGTGGGTTAGGGAGTAGGGGTGGACCACGAGGGCCCACAACGTAAGGATCTCAGGTAACAGAAGTCGAGGGAGCTCTCAGGCGAGGGTACCCTGCCATTTCCGGCCAGCAGTGCCCACAGTATGCACTCTGCACTTCCCCAAAGTGCACAGCCTGCAACATGGCTCACAACAAAACTGGACCACTGCCTGCCTGCCCCCAGAAAGCA
>NW_006207862.1:2806893-2826915 GCF_000334495.1 Tupaia belangeri chinensis
GGAATGACAAGGGAACAACATGTGGGCTGGCTCTCTGCCCTTTGCCCTCATGGAAGGGCAAGGCCTGGGTTCAAATTGCCGTGTAAATCAGTTACCTCTTCCAAACTCCAGCTTTCTCTTGGGGCTAACATTCAGTTCCCTCAACTAAGGCAACCGTAAGGGTGAGACATTCACTGACAGCAAAGCAGTCCCCAGTGGGTGGCACCTCCCTTCTCCTCATCAGACAATGACACCTCTTCCTGTGGTTCTGCAAGCTGGTGTTCCCTTAGAACCAGACAGGAGACAAGGAATCAAGTGTAAGTAGTTTCTTTAAGGCGATCCCAGGAAGCCCCAGTTGAAGAGTAAGGAAGTGAGACAAGGAAAGGAAGGAGGCCAAAAATAAGGTGTTATCAAGCAGGCTACCATTGTAGACAACTGGAGCCTGAGTTCACAGGACAACTCTGGGAAACAGCACAACAGAGGTCCTCAGCCCTGAGCACAGGCTAGTAGGAAGGATTGTTTTCGTTTTGTATTGTTTTTCCCCTATTGCCAGAGGGCACTGTGCTTGGCCAAACAGAAACAGAGAGATGAGAGAAAGCACACAACCCCCCCTCACGGGGCATGATCATTCTTCAATCTCTTCTTCTCTGCTCTCCATTCTTCTGGGATGTGGGTCAGACACACACACTCACACACCCAGCATGTTTTTCAAACCACCAAGGCCAGGATTCAAACCCGTTGGCCATATGGGATCTGGCTCCCTTAACCACCAGGCCACAGGATCCCCGGAGTATCTTTGTTTTTAATTGTTTGTCGCCATGGTTTATTCTTATTCATTGTTATTTGCCTTGAGGATCTCTCCTCTACAGGAGAGGAGAGAATGAGGGAATAGGGGACAGGAAAAGCAGCCTCCTCCCGAATTAGCTAGACGCTTGCTTCCCTTTCCTGCTTCTAAACCTGCTCTATCTGCAGGAGCGTCCCCGCCCCCTCACCTGGGCGTCCGGTTGCCGGGTAACCACCAGCCCCCGCGCGGGGATTGGCTGTGCGGCCCGGCTCCCGGCGTGCCCCGCGGCTCCCGGAAGCCGCGTTGATGTTTTGTGACCGTGGAGATGGAACTTCTGAAGCTGGCGGGAGCGGCTGGCCTGGGCACTTTGAAGGGTTCCGGGCCGGCTGAGCACTCCGGGCCCAGCATCCACGCTCGTCACCGAGCGGGGCTGAGGACCCGTCGCACCCTGCTTGGTGTGTCACCGCCTTGGAAGTCACTGGCCAACCCAGAGTCTGCGAGACTGCGCGGAGCGGCAGGGCGGAGCATCTCCCGGGGACACTGGCCAGGCGACTGGAGCCAGGGCAGCCCCTGCTGTGCAGCCTCAGCCTGGAAGCCTGGAGAGCGAGCACCTGGGGACCCATCCACCAGTCTAGCCAAGCTGGATCGGCCCTGTGACCTTGGGCGGAATGCTGCTTTTTCTGCTATAGTGAATAGTAGGATTAAGTGGCATTATTATTGCTTACTTCCCACTCTTGGTAACTGCCTAATGTTGAAGTCAAAGAGGTTGGTATTAAATTGAAACTCTGGGGAAAATTTAATTTGCCCAAACACACAGCTCCACTGGGCCAAATTTCAGCTCCAGAGCTGAGAAATTTTAACTTTAGGTCTTCTTGTGAGGATAGAGATTTCAGTTTTAGACAGATGGTGGGTACCTACTGAGTGCTCAGGCAAGGTTAGTGAGCAAATTATCATAGCAGTTGTAAAGTAGTAGATTAATATCATAGAGTGGCCATGTTCAGAGCTTCGTTGGGTCACATTGCTGTGTCCACTTAGGTCAGAGACATTTGGGGATTCGATTCCACCACCCCTTGGAGTTTCAATCCTTAGAAATGTTCAAGTTGCAGGATCAACAGATGGTGTAATAGTTACGTCACTGGACTCCCACAGAGTCAATAGCTGTTGGAGTCCCAGACCCAGTGGCTTAAACCTCACGCCAGGCAAGCATGTGTGCGTGCGTGCCCATAATCCTGAGAGAGGGATGGAGAAGGGATTCTGGTGTGGCCATCCCCCCCCCGGGGGGTATTTCTTGCTGTCTCTCTGTCTCTTCAGCAAGCACTTGCACCCTATAGCAAAAATCTCTCTCTCTCTTAAAAGAAAGAAGGAAGGAAGGAAGGAAGGAAGGAAGGAAGGAAGGAAGGAAATGTTCAAGTTGCTTTGGCTAGGTGTCTCTTCCCTCCTACTTTCATGTCTCTCAATTTCTGTTTCTCCCCTTCTCTCCCACTACTCGTCAGCTAGATCCAAGGCTGAAGCCCTTTGCTACTGAAAAGATGGCCAAATTGAAAGGGAGGGGACTGTCAGTAATCCCAGAAGTGCTTATTTATTTTTGGTTAAAATGAAAACACTAGTTATAAAAGGAGGACTCTTATTAATGGGATCTTCAAGTTAAAAGGAGAAACTTACCCGATCTGTGACTTTTTCAGAGCAGACAGCTGTGTCAGACACGCCATTCTGGAGTTTGGGGACTCCTGCCTCAGTCTGTTTCCCTGCCTAAAAAGCAATACATTTGAATGCTATTGTTATGGTCAACTACCTCCTGTGTTCTTTAAATTGATGCTTTTTTCATACAGGGTCTCACTATGTTGTGATCCTCCTGCCTCAGCCTCCTGAGGAGCTGGGACTCCAGGGGAGCCACCACACCTGGCTCCTTCAGACAGGGCTTTGCTGTGTTGCACAAGCTTGCAGACCTGCCTCTGAGTAACTGGGACTTCAGGCACACACCAGGGTGCTGCTTTTAAGGCAGGTGGGAATAGAACCCAGGTAGGTCTCTCATGGGGCCTCAGCCTGCTGAATGGTAGTGTCTACCAGCTCGTGCTTCCTCTCCTGGGTCTAATTGAGTATTCTTAAACTCTATCACGTTACTTAAATTTACTTTTAAAAAAAATGTGTATCATTGCTTCAGCGGAAAACCAGCATCTCCTGTCATAAATAGGAGGTTAAAATCAAAATAGAACAAAAAAACCCATAGAAGTATAAATAAAAATAAAACATTGTTTTCCAATCTAGCAGGTAAGACCTTTCATTGAGGCCTGATCTCTTTTTGTTCAAAAGGGAAGATATCTGTAATTTTAGCAAGGTATTGAAGTACTGAAGCACAGAACTGTTAAATTTCTCCTGTGAGTAATTAGGATTGGAAGAGTTGAAAAGGCCAGGCTCCATTGGCACAGGTGGTGCCATACTGATCTGCAGTGCTGGAAGCCACGTGGCCGAGTATAGGTTTGGATCTCAAGTTGTCTCAAAGCACACCAGGCATGCATCCTGGCTAGCTGGAGTGCTGGACGAAGAGGAGTGCAGTGGGGCAGGATCCTGTCGAGGGCGCCTGTCTGCCACACACATGCTCGCTCATGAAAGAAATAAACTTCATAAGGAAAAAGAGAAACAACAGGACAGCACATTCACATGTCACTGAATGCTCTGCAAGTAGCACCTAACGTCACCCAGCACAGTGCCAACAATTCACGTTGGAGAAACAGTGGCCAAGACAGTCCTGGGAGCCTTCAGTGCTCATGTATAACATCCAGCCTTTGCTCTGATTCTCTTAGAGTTTGTGGGGTAGTTCAGAGCAGGGCTACCCCCAGAGAGTCTGTCCCAAACCACCCACCTTTCTCCCTATGCCTTTGCATTATCACAGTGTCCGGCACAGGTGAGATAAACTGCTCAGCAGAACAGGTATGCACCAAAGACTGCACCACCACTGCTGCATCTTCCCAGGACCCCAGGAAGCAAGTGGGGAGCAATACCTATCTTTCTTTCTGGGGCAGGAGAGGCTTAATTCACAGAGGCAAGCAACCTCACTTCTGGGTCAGACTGCACTGCCAAAGAGCATCTGCGTTGAAGGGGACATTGGCAAAGGGCTGTCTGTAGAGCAAACTGTGGACAGTGATGCATTAATAGCAAGCTAAGAAAGAGTTAAAAGGTGTGGGTCTTGCACCAGAAGGGGCCTCATCTCATTGTGGTGGTGTCACTAGCTGCTGCCTTTTACCAACCCTAACGTCTGCTCTCTGCCAGCTGCGGACTTGTATCCTTCCAGGGTAGAGCTGAGGGAGTGGGAATGGTCACAGTCAGGTCACACTACTGCTCCTGTAGCTATTCCTTGCACACATATCTAGGTTCTAGGGCCTTCATGTGTCTCTCTTCACCACCACGCCCCCTCCCCCCATACACACACAGACCAGGATATAGCTATGGTTTTTCTTAGTATCATCTAGTCCCTACAGCTTAGGGGTGGCCACAGTGGCAGCAGAATGGAACTCTGCCTTTTTACCCTGAAGTAGCACAGACACCACTATCTGGAGACTGTGTAGGAAGCAAAGGGAGGCCAGCCATTGACCAGGAAGACCCTCACTTCCTGCCACGGTCTGCTCAGATATCTGTAGGGAATGAGAAATGGTTTAAGGGAGAGCAGAAAGGGAGCCCCTTAAATCTCTACTAATCCCTACTAATCCTGGCTACACTTCCTAATAAGGCACAGCCTTGAATATTTAGGAAGACAGAGGACAGGAAAATAGGCCTGCCTGGCTCAAAGGAAGTGAGATTCAAATTTCTAGCAATAAAAACAAACATTTGTGGGCCCAGGACAAGAGGACAATTGGAGCCCTTATGCTACGTGTCTCAAGACATAAGTCATGAATCAAGTAACAACTACGTTTTTATAACACCCAGGAAGGCCAGGTTTGAATCTCGAGTTCTCTGACTTCTCAGCTTCTATTCAGGCTCACATGGAATGGGGTCTTCTATGCATAAATGTGGTTCTTCCAACCCAGGTGTCCTAACTGCGCCAGGTGCAAACAGCCATCCTAGGCACCTACTCGTTCATGCCTTGAGCAGTCTGCCCTTGGGAGGATGGAACAAAGAAGAGGCCTGCCCAGGCCCCTGTAGGTTTGAGCCCATTTGTGTAAGGAATTCAGATGTTCCCCAGGTACTGAGTGTGATCCAGAAGGAGAAAGGGATGTGATCTCCAGGCTTTCATCTCCCCTTGGTCCTCCAGACCCTTTGTCCCATGGGGTGAGGTGCAAATGGGTCTAAAGGCTAGTATGAGCTAAGGGACCAGCAGATGGCATAATGGCTGCATCACTGGACTCCCATGTGGTCGACCACAGTTTCAGTCCTGGACCCAGTGGCTTAAAACTCGTGCCAGGTGCTTGTGGATGTGTGCCCAAAATCCCCAGAGGAGGATGGAGGAGAAAGGATTGTGGCATGGCCATTCCCCCAGGGGTGTGTATGTGTGTGATTTCTTGCCTTCTGTCTCTGTCTGTCTGTCCAGCACGTGTCCTATAGCAAAAAATCTCTCTCAAGGAAAGAAAAAAAAGTACAAGCTAATGTCTTGTATGCCTTTTGTGGTTTACAAAGTACTCTGACAGAATTTGAGGTCTACAAGATTAATATCCTCCACTTTATAGATGAGGATTCTGAGGCTCAGAGAGGTCAGTGACTTGCCCAGAATTCTCTGATTCTAAGCCCTGTATCCTGACTCTCCTATTTTGAAAATCAAGATGGCTGGTCCTTACTCAAAAGGGTAGGTCCTGAGGGTCTTCAAAGCAAAGGAAGGGGCCAGCTGTTAAATACCAACTGGCCTGGAGCTAATAGGTCCAGTACATTCTGGGATCTGACCCCTCCTATTCCTTTCTCCCAGAGCTTTAAAAGCAGAAGGCAAGGCCGAGACAGCTAGCTCTTTTCTGGAAGAAGACTTTGATAAAACAAAGCCAGACTTCTGCATTTTCAGCTCACAAGACATTATTAGAAAATGCAGTCAGTTCAGTTTCTGTTTCAAAAAGATTTGCTGTTTGGTAATGGCTCATTTCCCTTTTTGAGTCTCAGCAAAGATTCAGCAAAATGAAAAACAGTTCACATCACCTCAACAGCTAATGAGCTCTAGAGCACAGGTACGAGGTGTGACCCCACGCAGGCAGGAGGCAGCCCTGCGGTCCCACCCCGCTGCTCCCAGGAACAGGGATGCTGGTGAGGGGTGAGACCACAGCTCCTTCCAACTTGTCATCTCCAAGCTGTGGGCTGAGGCCCCCCACCCTCTCCCTTTCTCACCCCTCCCCCACCCCTCCTGAATATTGATGGGGTTGGGCCTCAGCTGAAGGGAGCAGGTGGGAAAGATGCAAGGGAAGAGTAAAGCCACTGGGCGCCAACCTCGAGGGGTGGTAGAGATGAGTTTGGCACTTACAATGCAAAAGCTCTGCCCTGAATCCACGATCATTTTTAGAGAAGGTTGAGTGAGTGGCCACAATGCATTAGCTCCTCTAAAGACTTCCCAGTCCCAAGCCCTTGACTGGAACAAGAGCAGATGAAGCCTTCTCTTGCTGTCTCACTGGACTAGGTGAGAGCGCCTGACCCCCTCCTCCCATGAATCTGGTCTAGCATCATGGTTCTCAAAGTGGGGTTCCCAGACCAGCAGCAGCACCACCACCTGGAAACTTGCTAGAAAAGCCAATTCTCAGGTCCTACCCAAGACTTACGGAATCAGAAACTCTGGGGGTGGGTACAGCCATCAGCATTTTATCAAGCACTTCCCAAGAATCCTGCAGCAATCATTAGGTTGAGCCTCAGAGTCAGACCTGCATTTGAACCTCAGCTCAGCCACTTAGTAGTGTGTCCGAGTCTTTGTTCTGGCTCCTTTAAGATGGGGATAATGCTTCCTCACAGTGCAATGAATGGATTAAGTAGGACTGTGTATTAACATGCTTGGTGCCTAGTGCTCAATAAGCAGTAGCTCCCCTCTTTCTCCAGAAATCAGATTAGACAGGGCTTTAAGAAGACCAATGTGGAGATACCGACTAGCTGGGGTCCACTCTTTCAGAGGCATGGCTTCTGACTAGGGCCTAAAGCCACCCCCTCCCTCCTGTGGCCTGGCTGGCCCTCACTACCTGACCAGGCTCATTCCCCAGCTTCTCTAAAGAGAGCCCTCCTGCCTCTGAGAGCAGCATGCAGCCTTCCTCTCTAGTGACCTTAGGGGCCAGTCAGTGGCCCTGCTGCACAGACAGGCCGGGGCTCTGAAACTGGGTTTAAAAAACCTCAGGATAACCCTGACCTGCAGGCCTCACAGGGTGACAGGGAGGAGCCATCACTTAGTAGGAATGAGGAACTTTATGTAGATGAAGTCCTTTAACTTTCATAGGAAGCCCATAAGGAGAGGCACTCTGTAACCCTTTTTACAGATAAAGAAATGAGACACAGGTTGGGAAGGGCACTGGCTATTAAGAATAGACTCCGGGTTTCAGAGGAAACTAGGCTTCAGGGTCCCTGTCCTTGAGCACTGCGCTCTGTACAGGGACACATCTAAACAGGACAGGCTACTGTAGGTTGACACTAACAGCTCTGGAACCTTAAGTGTGGACTAAGACCCTGGCAGGCTGGCCCTGAGCCCAGGTTTTTTTTGGGACTTACCCAGTTCCTAAAGGGCATCATGCACACAGCTGTGTGTTCACGGAGACAGATTGGGTGGTGGGTGTCCACTTTCCCAGCCAAGGCATACGGAAAAGTGGGTAGTTTAACCGAAGGACACAGCCAGAGATTGTCTAGGGTCTTGGACTTCCTTTCTTTTTTTTTTAGAGGTTTTTGCTATAGGGCGTGTGCTCACCAGACAGACAGAGAGAGAGAGACAGAAAGCGAGAAATCACCCCCCAGAGGGGATGGCCACGCTGCAGTCCCTTCTCCTCCATTCTCCTCTCGGGATCTTGGGCATGCACGCACACGCACCCGGTGTGAGTTTTAAGCCACCGGGTCCGGGACGTGAACTGCAGTCAACTACGTGGGAGTCCAGCAACATAGCCATTATGCTAACTGCTGGTCCCGAAGGTCTTGGACTTCCAATTTCTTGCCCGGTGCACTCTGCCCCGGGTCAGGGGTGTCTGGGCAGGCAGATTCCCGCAGCAGGACTAGGTGTCAAACAGGCACCAGCATTGGAGGTACTAGCCTGGGGCCCTGGAAAGAAGTCAGCACTGAGCACTGGGTACAGGGCACGACCTACCACAGGGAAGTGACTGGGCACTGTGTCAAGTTGTCCAGGCAGCAGAAGAAAGTAGAAGAAACGAGGACGCTACGTGCCACATACAGCACAGTGTCGGGCTTCCCTTCTACAATCCTGAGAGCCTCTCATTTGGGACATGAAGGAAGGGCATCAGCAAGGCTTGGCTAAAGTGACAGCTCGGAGTGGCAGGCCCACCCAGGGTGGACAGTTGAAGCCTGTGACAGTCTATTCCTTGGTCCTGTTCTGCATCCCTGGAGCTCCTCGAACTTTCAGTGAAGGGCAGGAACTGTTCTCAGAAGCATGTGCAGGCCAGTTGGTCAGCTGGCTGGGGTCATGTGGGGACAGAGGGCATACCTATCTTCATCACCTTCCATTGGGGCTGTGCCCAAGGCAGCCTGTTGAGGTTGTCATGTCAGGCTGAGGCTGCCTTCACACCTCCCAACTGGCAATGGAGGGTGGGCACTGTGTCCTTGGGTCCCCTGTTGCAAAGTTAGGAGGCTTGGTGCGGCTCTTGTCTGCGTGGGCTGGAGAGTGGGTGAGACTGGGGGTGATGGACTGGCTCACTAGCACTAGACAGTCACAGCTCTGCGACTTCCTGTTATCCCTACCTTACAGATGAGGGAACCAGACTCAGGAAGGCTGACTTGTAGCAGTGTCTGGTGGAGCTGGGAGCAAGACTTCCTGACACCCAAACGTTACACTGTACCCACAACCTCCTTTTCCAAGTTAGGACCATCTGTAGCAAGCCATGCTCGATGACCTCAACAGCAGGGGCTGGGGCAGGGGCAGAGGGGGCTGTGGGGCCAGGATGGGTGTAGGAGGATCCCGAGATCCTGTGCCCAAGGAGTGGTGAGTGGGTCAGATCTGAGCCAGTGGCACCAGTCAGATCAGCCAAGTCCAGAGTACTATGACTGCTTGTCATAAAACTCCAGCCAGGCCACGGAGTAGCAAAAAGAGATGGCAGGTACCACAAATTTGTCAAGAGGAAGGTCAGGCTCAACCAGGGGAGCAAGAGAGCAAGGAGGCTAAGTTAGGAAGACCTCAGTTCCACTCCTGTTAAAGCTATGTAGTAACTGAGTGACCTCAGGAAAGTTATTTAACTTCTCTGGTCCCTGCTGTGTTTACCTACGGATGGGAGAAATAATGCAGGTAAAGCACCCAGCACAGGGCATTACTGGGCTGGGGATCTGGGCAGTGGATGGAAAGGCTGTCCTGAACTCTGGGGCTATAGCTTTGGGGATCCCAGCCTGAACATGCTGGTGGGGCTGAAATTCCTTCTGGGACCCTGCCACAGTCAAAGTTGGAGTAGGAATTGGGCTGCCTCAGCTAGTGGGTGACAGTGACAGCGACCCTAGGCCAGAGCACAATTGGTGCTGGCTCTAATGCAACCAAGGAGAGCACGATGTAAGACGGCTACGGAGCACTCCCACTCAGGACGTCCAAAGGTGAGAGAGACACTGCGCAAGTTTAAACTCCACTGGGATACATTACCGTAACAGGCTTCTTTCGTCTTCTCTCTTCCACTGGGAGTCCTTTGCAAAGGTATACCTGGTCTCCGAAGCCACACTCCTGCAATGATATCCTTCCACATCACTGCTGAGCTGCTCAGAAGGCCCCAAGCCTTCTCCCTGCAGCACTGGGTCGGAGGTGGTAAAATGAAGGTCTTTGCTGCTAACACCCACCCTGGTGCATGTTGCCTCGCGTCCCCATGCATGTAGGAACTGGCACTTTAATGTGCTCACGCCCAACCTGCTTTTTGAATAAAAGGAGGAAAATGAAAGTGTGTACGGTCTGGGAGACCAGGACATGCCCTAAAAACTGTCACTTGGGATTAAGTCAGAGAACTTAAGAGCCCCTTCCCAGGGTACCCCTTGACCTCCCTCACTGAAAAATCCCCTTCTCTTTAGCAGTGTCGTTCACCCCAGCAAATGGATGGGCTGGTTTCACAAGCCCCCTGGGGCACATGAGACTGGAGACCCAGAGCAGCCAAACCTCATGAGCTGCCCTCACCCCACAGGGGGACAAGGACGATGAAAGCACTGTCAACCCCTCTAATGCAACCTGGAGATGTATTTTATTCTCCTTCCCCCTCCCTGGCAGGGAGTGATTCTTAGTGAAATGCCCACGAAGGTGAGTGGTCAAAGTCCAGATGATCCCCCACCAGCTAGGCAGCCAGTGCCTTCCAATCAAGAACCGCCTTTCTTCTCCCAGCAACCCAGCACCTCTTATCACAGCGGTCACCCTTTCCCTGTTCGCTCCATGCAAGCTGTAAGTCAGAGCCCTAACAGGGACGCCTCCTCATTCTCTGGAAGCTTCAACAGAGCACACCAGATCCACACCACTCCTTCTCCATTAGCTCCAGGGTGTTCAGTGTGCCCATTTCTGAGCTCAGGCATGCTGCCCAGGTCTAAAGTACTGAGGTTGGGGACTCAAGTCAGTGAAAAAAACCACAGGGGAGATTTCGACCTTCTGCAAGTGGAGGGATGGGGTATGTATTTTTTTTTTTTCTTTTAAGTATGAAGAAACCTTGTGGTTTCAGAAATCCTTTCAAAGGATCCTCTTCAATTCTCCAGGCAAGGAGAGGGATGTGTACCAGACTGGGGAGGGGCGGGAGGCGAGCATAAGCCACACCACCAGGTGGATTACCAATGGCTTCTGATTCACCAGCCAGCTGTGGGAAACCACTGAGCCAGCATGTCTCTAGAGAAGAGAGCTGCTTCTTGGATCTCAGGTTTGCCACTCTGCAGGGCAAGCGCTGTTCTTTCTGCTGGACTCTTGAGAAAGAACTTTCGCTCTGATCTAGTTCCTTTCTCTCTCTTGATTCCCAAGCCAGCCTGCTTGCCCAAGGAGGCCTTTAAACCACCTGAAAAAATAAACTACTGTTTATGTCAGGTGATTGCAACAGCACGGTCTCCTTGGGTGAGGCAATGGAACCTGGGAGGTGTCTTCTGAAACAACAGCTCCAACATACACAACTATGGCAGCAAACCAGAGAAGCAGCACTGAATTCTGCTGACCAAAGCTTCTGAGCTGCAGAGAGCACCCAGATCTGGGCGAAATGCAGGAAGCAGCCAGATCTAGGCAAGAATCTTTAAAGTAGATATAGCCCTTGGGCTAATGCTGCAGGGTAAGCGGAAGCTCTAAAGAAGGCACACTGCAGGGCAGTGCATATTGAAAAAAGAAAGCAGAAATAAGAAAGAACCATGGGCAAAGTTAGACATAAGAGAGATCTATGTGCAGATTAAAGAAAGCCGAGTGATGGGACCAGCAGTTAGCGTAAGGGCTATGTCACTCTACTCCCATGTACTTGACCACGATTCGTGTCCCAGACCTGGTGGCTTAAAACTCACGCTGGACGCATGTGCATGCGTGCTCAAGATCCCGAGAGGATAATAGAGAAGGGATTGTGGCGTGGCCATCCCCCTGGGGGGTGATTTCTGTCTCTCTGTCTCTGTCTGGTGAGCGCACACACCCTATAGCAAAAACCTCTCCAAAAATAAATAAATAAATAAAAGAAAGCTGAGTGATCACCAGAGAAAGCCAGGAGAGGCTTGATTAGAACCACGAGACGCAAGATACTTCATAGCTGTAGTTGGCAATAGAAAATACCTGACTTTCCCTTCCCTATGAAAGAAGTAACGACAGAACGGTTCAGGGCCGTGGTGATCTCCATCAGAGATGCCTGGTCTACCCGATGCCCGCTTTTCTGTCTTTTTGTCCTTTCTCAATACACCGTAGCTCCCACATCCCCCTAAACTTCACAGGCCAAGACAGGCCTCAGCACTGAGCTCCATGGGTGTTCATAAAAAACGAACCTATGAGAGCAGAGGTGTTGACCTGGGCCGGACACCTCCCTGTTCCCTAGGCTCACTCTCCAAACTGCCCACCTGTTCCTCCTGGCTGTGGTTTAGTCCACAGGGGTATGGAGGAGTTCTGAGGTCACATCTCTAGGTTTGAGGCCCTCCCCTCCCCACTGCAAACCCGGACTTGAATCACCTTACTATTACTAGTTCTTGGATCAAATGCACAATCCCTTGGGGTTCCTACACTTGCTCTTAAAAGATCCTCAAGATCTGTGTGGTTTGAGTCCCAGACCCAGAAGCACGCCAAGACCTTGACAGACACAGACACCAGAAGGCATCGTACTGAACTGTATGCCAAATATTTATTATGTCCTTGACCAATGGCCCGGACATTGTTGTAAACATGAACACTAAAAGACCCTGCACTGACGCATGCCATAAGGACCCCTGTCAGAACACCCAGGCCAGTTCCTAGCGCAGGGAGGCCCTCTGGAACCCAGGTTTGGGGGAATAATCTTTCTGGGCTCTCCAGTCTGGTTGGCGACAGAACTTGGATCCACCTCAGCTTGGGTCTTGGGCCTCAGGACGGGCCATTCAGGGGGCCCTCCATTCTAGGAAGACCCGCATAGGGTAGAGCTGGCTGAGAACCAGGCCAGGCATACTCAGATCCTAGCGCAGGTTTGGGGGAATAATCTTTCTGGGCTCTCCAGTCTGGTTGGCGACAGAACTTGGATCCACCTCAGCTTGGGTCTTGGGCCTCAGGACGGGCCATTCAGGGGGCCCTCCATTCTAGGAAGACCCGCATAGGGTAGAGCTGGCTGAGAATTTTCTCACATCTTGCTGTCAACTGGAAAGAGCAAGACTGGGAGAATGCAGAGAGCCTGTGGGGACGTTTTGCCACTAGTCTCATAACAACTCAGAGTCTAAGACTGGCAACATTTCTGAAGGGGCTACAAAGAAGGTGGAATGTTGGGCCAACTCTGGCCTGGTAGTTAAGGCTGCTGGATCCCACATGGCCAAGTATGCTTCAAGTTCCAAACCCAGTAGCTTCAAAAACACAGCAGGCATGTGGGTGAGCATGTCCAAAATCCCAAAAGGAGGGAGAGATGGAGGAGAAAGGATTGTGGCATGGCCATTCCCCATCCTGGAGGTGCTTTCACCTCTCCTTTTCTCTCTGTCTCTCTCTGTGGAGAGTTCCCTCTAACACAAACAAGAAAGAAACAGAAAGAAGGTGGGCTATTAACCATCAGCACTGAATGTGAGCCCCTCACTTTGTAACTGTCTTCTTCCAGCGTCTCAGGACTATGCTGTTAAAGTGTCTCTGCCTTGCATGGGATGGATATGGACGTGGCTCACCAGCATCTCGTAAGAAATGGGGCCTATGTATGCTCTGCTCTCTGGAACTGCCCCCTCCTCCAGGTTACCTGAGATCCTCCTGCAGGCCCTACCCAACCTGCAGGGGCTCCAAGCGTCCCACAACACTGATGTTCCCATCGCCTCTAGATGAGGTGCACAACCAGGGCAGAGCAGGCGGAACCCAGCACCAGGCCCAGGGACACGTAAAAGGACATCACCACCCCTGTGGCCTCGGCCAGCTCCCTGGGCACAATCTTGGGCCCATAGATGAGAGGCAGGGTGCTGAGGTAGCCATTGCTGAGCCCCAGCAGGGAGGTGAAGAGGATGGGGTAGATGTCAGACTGGAAGACCACCATCTTCAGGTGGATACGGGGCTGGTAGTTGCAGAGCATGAAGAGGGGGATGAAGCAGGTCCGGAGGAGCACCAGCCCAGGAAGCACCTTGCTCTTGGGCCCTGGCATCTGGATCCAGGCTGTGATCTGCCGGCCACACAGGTCAGAAAAGTTGTACAGGAGGAAGGTAGTGAAGGGGATGAAGAACTTGTTGGTCCACGGCGAGCCTGAGCTCTTGTTGAGGGACTCGATGTTGGTGGAGATGGCGGGGTAGATGAGGCAGGTGATGAAGAAGACATAGCTTATACAGAAGCCCAGGCCGGCAGTTTGCCTCAGGATGGGTCGGAGGGGTGGCGTGTGGGAGTTACTGGATCCAGGGGCCACCAGAGAGGTAGTAGGGGAGTCTTGGGGCAGCTCCTCACCAGAAATCACACGGGCAGGATAGACAAGCCTCATGTAGTACCTGCAGGGAAGAGGAGTGTGTGCTTAGAGGTGCTGCAAGCAGGTCACTGGGCATTTCCTGAGATGAGGAGCAGACCAGGCTTGGCACAGTCAGGGTGGGTGCTCAGAATGGAACCTTTCAGCCCAGCAGGTAAAGCCCACAGCCCCCAATTCCCTGAGATGATCTATGCTGCTGTGGGGTAGCCAGAGAGAGGCCTGTCTTATCTCTGCCCTGCCTGACATGCTGAACCCCGGTCCCTTGTTCTGTTGATGGGGGGAATGCCACAGCAGGGACAGGAACTGTGCCTTAACCTCCACACAGTGAGCCTGAGTGCCCATTCTGGCTCACTTGATTTTTTCTTTCATTATTTTTTTGAAAGAGAGAGTTTTGCTATAGGGCACATGCGCTCACTGGACAGACAGAGAAATAGGAAGGGAGAAATCACCTCCCAGGGGGGATAGCCTCGCTGCAATCCCTTCTCCTCCATTCTCCTCTTGGGATTTGGGCACACACGAACACACGCTTGGCGTGAGTTTTAAGTAGCGGGTGGTCCCGGGACGTGAACTGCAGTCGACTATGTGAGAGTCTAGTCATGTAACCACTATGCCATCTGCTGGTCCCCTGGCTCACCTGTTTTTGGCTTTGTTTTAAGGGAGAATATGGAGATAAAATTTTTTCTTTAAATATAGAAATTTAAAATTATTGAAAAATAACACATTCTTGGTATGATGAACCGAAATAATATAGAAACGATATATTAGAAAGAGAAATAATATAGAAACGATATATTAGAAAGAGAACTCTCGCCTCCTCCCACCTCTGATCTCACTCCCTAGTGGTACTGACCATGAACAATCTGTATGCATTGTTCCATGCACACGCAAACACCACATACGTGCATTTCTTATGCAAAAGAGGATTAACTATACATACTGCAAAACTTTCTGCAACAGTATAATGCCTAAGTATGGTATATAATACTATATGGAAGTATGGGTCTAAAACTGCCTAAATCCGACATCATAAGTAGATGTAAGTGTTCTAAAGGACAACATCTCATGGCTCTCCTTTCACACGGGGCCACGTGGCTCTATGCCTCTGCTGTGTTGCTGCATAATAGTCCTCTGTATGGACATAAAGTTCAAATGCTCCCCTATTGATGGACATCTAGGTTGGTCCAATTTTTCGCCACTATAAATAACACTGCAATGAATGCCTATATACATTAAACCTTGCACAAGGACACTGGTACTTTGGTAGGGCAGATTTCTAGAAAAGGAAATTGCTGGGTGACAATGTCTGTGCCTTTGAAATGTGGATAGATATGGATAAACTGCTCTCCAATAGGTAGCACCCATTTATCTCTGCTCCACTCCCCCACCCTAGCCAAAATAACCTGTTATTCTGAGAGGACCCGTTTACTTCGTTAAAAAAACTGACCACAATCTATAATCATTGTATTGGTTTATTGGTGTAGCCTCTGTCTCTTTTGATCAAAGAGAGCTTCCTGGAACAAGGACCCCATGTGATTATTTCTAGATAAATCCCCAGGCATAGAGGAGTCCTTAAAAAGCACAACTCCAGGGACCAGCAGTTGGCATAATGGTCATGTTGCTGGACTCTCACATAGTCGACTGTAGCTTGAGTCCCGGACCTGGCGTGTATGCATGCCCAGAATCCCAAGAGGAGACTAGAGGAGAAGGGATTACAGCATGGCCATCCCCCATGTGGGGGGATGATTTCTCACTTTCTATCTCCCCAGCAAGCATACACACCCAATAGCAAAAATCTCTCCAAAAACAAAACCAAACCAAACACTCTAGGAAGATCTCAAAGCAGCCTACCAAAGTGTCTTTCCCCGCATATCCTCCACAATGATGATCATCGCTCTGGTGCATCAGCCTCTGCTATTCTGACCAGCCACCTTGCTGTATGACCTGGCCTGGGCCCCTCGCCCTCCTGTGTCTCAGTTTCCTAAAAGCCAGGAGACAAGGGTTGACTGTATTAACATAACCCAAACAGAAGACATTGTGTACATTGTGTGGAGGGTGGGAGACAGTAGCTTGGTGACAACTAGATTCCAGTTTGAGCCTTGCCTCTGTCCCCTTGTGTGACCTAGGCTGGTCACACCCCTCTCCAGGCCTCAGTTTCCTTCTCTATAAAATGGAGGTTTTACAGAGCCAGGAGGTTTTGAAGTCCCAGCCAGTCTTCTCGCCCTCAGAGCCACAGACAATAAGCTCGTGGGAGGGCTCCTTCAAGAACCACTCTTCTGTGAGATGCTGAGCAGGGAGGTTCAGCTTCAAGCCCTGCCTTGTTTCTCAATACGCTCAGGAAGGGAATATTCTTACTTCCCCCTCTGCTCAGAATCAGGGCCTTCCTTGAGTCTCCTCTGAGGAAGCTCCTCCCAAGCCCCTCCCAATGTCCCTGCCTCATCTCACCCTCCTGAGTGCAGGGTCAGTGGGCTTCTTTTTTATTTTTAATTTCCTTCTCTTTTACTTTCTTTCCTTTCCTCCCTCCCTCCCTTCCTTTCTTTCCTTTCTTTTCATTTTTTTAGTTGCCAGAAAGTACATGAACTCACCAGAGAAAAACTGAAAGAGGGAGAGGGAGAATGCACCCTTTAACGGGGCATGGTCACACTACAATCCCTTCTCCATTTCTCCATCCTCTGGGGAATTTGATTACACACACACACACACACACACACACATGTGCACACACACATGGCTGGGGCTTGAACTATGTAGGTGGCCATGTGGGATTTGGCTCCCCATACCACCAGGCCATGGGGCCAGCTCAAGAATGATAATAAGTGACAGACTGTACTCTAAGAAGAACAGGGGTGTGAGCTCTGGATGGGATAAGACACACCAAACTAGGCTGAGGATGACACTGGAGCAGGGGAGATGCTGGGTGAACAAATGGGAGTGAGTCCTCATTCCTGTTACCCCAGGCCCAGCTTCTATGGCCAGCCTGCCCTGTCCCCGCACACACAGACTCCAGCTGCTGGAGGAGGGAACCAGCTCCTCACATCCGCCCATTCATCAGCCAGGCCAAAGCACTGAGCACCATCCATAGCCAGGCACAGCTAGGGCACCGGGACACAGAGGTGAGCCAAGCTCTCGCAGGACACATGCAGCGGCTGGCCAGCAATGGACAGGAAGTGCATGTAACGGATCTGACGAGACGACAGAAGGTACAAGTGGAGGCAAGAGAACGGGAGGGAGCCCAATGGCCCTCACCTGGCGTACTCCAGCCTAGGCAGCAGCAGGTAGAGGCCGATGCAGAGCACCAAGAAGATGGTCACCGTCAGGAAGAAGGCCAGGGTGGTGTCTGTTACGTCGCTGGACACCGCCAGGTCCACCAGCAAGGCCACGGCACTGACAGTCCCTGCCATGGCTCCTCCTGTGGAGAGCAGAGAACAGCATGGAGGCAGTCCGGGCTGGACCTGAGTGGGACAGTGGCCCTGGGCTCTGCTCTGCTTGGCTTTAGCACCAAAGTAAAAACTCCCACAGTGCACAGAGTGCCGCAGGCCCTGCAGTATCCTGCAGCCTGGCAGCCCCGGAAGTGCCTGTGGCATGAGTGTCTTCAGTGTTGAAAGCTATGGGTTCCACGTCCCAGCCAGTGTTTGTCTTTCTGGGCGACCTGGTAAGAGGCTGCTGCCCTAGGTGGCAGATAGCCTCCATGGGGGCCCTGCCCATCTGCTTCCTTTCCTGGTGTCATCTCCGGCCCTTCCAGTGAAGTCTGAAATTGAGATTCAGGGTAGAAATGCAGAGCACTCTGGAGTCCCTCTAATCTGCCCTAGCCCAAACCACCCACTAATCAAACTGAAAAAGAGGTGCAGGGGATGTCCTTGCCCAAGGTTGCCTGCCACCTAGACTACCCTGCCTAGGGTACAAATGTCCACCACGTCACCCACCCAGGAGTGCACAGAAATTACCCTGTACCCAAAACAGCTGTGGCACCATACTTGTGTAAACGCATGCATGTGCTCATGTATACAGTCTCACACACACACACACACCTACACACACAGCCACATACATGCAGCTGCTCATCTACACACACTCACATTCCTAGACACAGATACAACACACACCTACACTCACACATGCATCAATACACACACGCATACTTGCCTTTGGTGAGTTCCTTAACCTCACTGCACCTCTGTTCCCCCATCAATAAAATGGGGGTGTTAATAAGTACGCCCCCCCTTAGGGCTATCATGAAGATTGAAGGGATTATGACACATAAAACATTCAGTAGAGCGCCTGGCACAGAGAAGTGCCACACAGACATGCACCCCCCCACGCACACACAGAGTGTTCTTGCCAAGGGCTTGGGACCGTGTGGCCACCTAACGGGGAAGCAGTGCTGTCTAGGGAAATGGTGTACATCTGACCCTTGACTCTCCACTTGTGACTCTGACGTGATGTCTCGAATCCACCGACAGCTCACCTGTAAAATGGGAATGACCTCACCTGCCTCACATAGCAGCCCTGAGGACTAAAGGAGGCACTGTTTGGAAAGGCCTGGCATATGGTGGTCTGGCAACAAACGTGAATGCCCTTCCTTGCCACAGTCTCACAGTGGCTGCTGGCTTCAGGGGACGTGTCTTTTTTTTCTTTTGGATACTCGCAGCCATGAGAAGTCCACCCACGCCAGCCAGGACTCAGAGGCTGGTGGAGCACCAGCATGGGGTACCTTTACCCTTGTGGCCAGACTCTTGGCCTTAGGTACCTGGAAAACGGGGCCGATACCTGCCCGCCCCATCACAGTGAACTGCAGTGAGGCAGAGCAGGACGGTGAATGGGCAAAGCCCCAGATTCAAGGACAGGACTGTTCTCATCGACACAGCGGTACCTGGCGAGTACCTGCATGATTGAGTTCGCCCACTTTACGGCACCCACAGCGAGTCTCAGGAGGCAAGGAGGAAGGAAGACCGATTAGCAGACAGCACACCGGCCTGCCTGACCAGGAGCAGCTGTCAGCACCAGGCTGCTCCTGCCGGCACCCTCTTCTGGCCCTGCTGCATGGAGCAGAGTGGGCAAGGGACAGTTTAGGCCCCTGGCTACCATGCTGTGTCATCATGGCCCACCCCGGGCTCTGCCCCCATCTCTGTGTCTCCACAGGGACCAGCCCTCAGTCTTGACGGTCCATCCCTCCCCCAACATCGATTCTGGTAGCCTGGGAGGACCAGAGAGGGGAAGCTGCGGGAGGGCAGAGAGAAATCACACAGTGATTCCACCGACCCTAGAATCAGAAAGTCGGAGTCCAGCTCTGCCGCTTCCAGCCGCATGGCCTTTGGCAAAGTCCTGAACTTTGCTGCACCTCTGTTTCTCTGTCTATAAAATGGGGATGTTAATAATGCCCACCTCTTGGGGCTACTGTGAAGATTAAAAGGATTATGAGACATACAGCACTCAAAACAGTGCTTGGCGTGGAGTGCCAAATACCAAATAAATCCTCTCCGCTTCCCAATTAGGTGTTTGGCTATTTCTGTCCTCCCCACATCAAAGCAGCAACTACCGGGTAAACCCTTGCCAACAGGGTGCCCACTTCTGAGAAGCTGTAATCCCCACCCGGATGTTTTGTAAGAACTAGGGTTAAACTCAGTAAGACATTCCCGGCTGCCTTAAGGAAGAGATCTTAACATCACTGCCTATTGATTTTCCCCTCTCTCTTTCCAACTTGTAGAGAATTTACAATATTATCATCAACAACAAGCCAGGCCTCCGGGAGCTCATCCTTCATGACTCCCGACTTTTATCTCATCAGTTATGGAAATACATGCAAATAAGGGGTTTAAAAAAACACCAGTTCAAAACAAATGAATTGTTCCTCAGATGCCAACACACACAGAATTCACAGACGGGCTCCTCTGGACGAAAAACAAGTGGGGCCGGCGAGGTGGTATCGGGGCTGCTGGAGACCTCTCAGGTTTTCCAGGGTGTTGGGCAGCTATGGGGAGCCTCGCACGGTGAGGACAATGGTTTAGGGCCTAGAACCACTGATACTGAGGTGTAAGTATCAAATGTCCCCACCTTGTTGAAAGTAGACTTGCTGAGAAATTCACAGGAAATTTCTTTCCC
>NW_006207862.1:2827248-2842643 GCF_000334495.1 Tupaia belangeri chinensis
CAAGTGACCGGGTGAACCTGAAGGACCACTGGCCAACATCAGCTGTGTGCTTGGTCCCTGGCTCCTGGAGAAGGAGTCGGCAAGGCTGAAGGTGTATCCAAAACCCTCCAGCTGGAGATGACGCGAAATGACACTCTGAGACCAGAGGTGACAGAAGGAATGAAATTCAAATTTGGGTGGCCATTTCCCTTATCCCAGACACGCTCTTCTTGAAGCACTGCTAGGGGCATGCTGACTATACTCAGGAAATTTAGCAAAGGGCCCACTGGTACTTTATTTCAAGCCCAAGGGTTTCCCAGACTGGAGCTAGGAGCCTAATCCTATATCGAAAATGGCAGACAGATTGGAGCTCACATCTAGACTCTGATCTGTCAAGAATAACTGCCTCAAGTGCTGCGCTGGGGATTTAGAGGCTCAGGAGGAGAGATAGAGATCTATTAGTGATGTCTGGCCCTGGCGTCAAGTGGGGAAGGGTAAGTACTTGTCAAGGTACTTGTTATCCCCACCACATACTACCCTGAATCATTAACCAATGGGCACAGCACAGACTCCTTCTTAGGCGGGCAGGCGTTTAGAGCAGTCGGTTGCTCAGCATGCCGACAGACAGCACAGCTTGGAGCTGGGCTTCTGGGCTCTCTTTCAGGGATGGTGTCTCCTGGTACAGCACAGATGCTTGCTGGTCCCACTCCTTTTTACCTGTGGGGTCACCCAGATGAGAGACAAAACTGCCAGGGTCTCGGTAACAGGTTTAGCATGAGCATCCCAACTTCAGCTCAAGTGGCCGGCCCAAGTCACGCTCAAGCTTGCCTGTGAGTGCCAAGGTTCAGGGCGACCGGGGAGAGCCTGCATTAGGCTCTCAGCTCTGAGAGGGTAGTCTGGTTGTCTTTGAATCCCCGGTACCTAGCAGGTCATCTATAAAATTAGAATGAAAGGAAAGCAAGAAGGAAAGAAGAAAATAAGGGGAAAAAGGTAAGGAAAGGGGAAAAATAAGAGAAAGGGAAGAGGAACAGGAGAAGAGGGAGATGGGGAGGAGGGAAGAAAGGCTAGTTTCAGGCATTGTACTGCTTTCCAAAAATGCCTACAACCCCTCCCCCTCACCTGTTCTTCATACTCTTCCACAAGATGTGTCCATCAGGGTTGTCTGGCATCTAGGTAAGGTTAGGCTGTGGTGAAGACAATCCTAGTGCCTTCTCTGGCCAAGTCGGAAATAAAGCTTCTGCCTAGGTCTCTTAGGATGCTTGTTCCGGTGACCCAGACACCATGCATGAGGAAGCCCAAGCAGCCATGGTGAGGTCCATGTGGAGGGAATCCAAAGCCTCTGTCCCAGCCCAGCCCTGACTGACGGTCCAGCTGATGCTACAGGAGCAGAAAATGGACGTCTCTGCCAACTCCTGCCCCCCTGGCGGATCTGAGAGCAAAAAAGGTGACTGTTGTTCTCAGTCACTGAGTGTTGGGATGATTTGTTACACGGCGTAGATGACTGAAACACACAGCACACATCAATAGCTTTTCTAAAGGTCACCTCTGGCTCCTTCTCATGACCCCTCGGTGGAGGAAGCTGGCCAGATGCCTGGGCCTTGGCTCTCACCTGAGATCAGCGCCTGTGAGTTCCTCATAGGAAAGGAGCCGGTCATGCCGAAGACGCTGCTGTTGAAGATGGTGGCGGTGCCACTAAGGACCACTATGCAGACGATGGTGAGAGCAAAGAAGCCACGGGTCCAGGAGGAGGTATCCACCTTCACCAGCGCAGTCATCACCACAAAGGTGGCCAGGATTATGGTCATTGAGGCCAGGATACGGACACGGGCTGGAACCCTAGGCGGAGGACACCAGAAGTGCTTAGATACTCCCTTGAGACTCCCATGCAGGGCTGGGCTGGAGAACCATCTTAAGGAAGCAGATGAGCTGCTCAGTGGTTGGAAAGGTCTACTCGTCAGACAGGAAGCTAGGGTTCGAATCCTGCCTTCCTGCTCCTAGCTATGCAGCCTTGGGTGAGCCACTCAGTTGCTCTGGTTTTAGCAGCACTTGTACCACAGGGAGGAAATCGGTCTTCCTCCTGGGGTGTGTGAGCCTGTGGAGTACAGACAGCAGCGTTGGTTCACAGGGCTCCGGGTGAACACGCAGGAGCTGCCGCTGCTTTTCAGCCTGCCGTGGTCCAAGGACAGGTGCTAGGCTTCTGAGGCAGACCTTTGCTGTTCTTGCCACAGGGCTGAGCACTCCCAGCTTTGTCTAATGTATAAACAAAGCCACCACACATTGGGGTTCCTTCTCCTGAAACTTAGCAGTGGGATGCTGGGGGAGGGGAGACAGGGAGAGCACCATCATCGTCGTCATCGGCACTGCAAACACCCACCTCCAACCTCATTTGTGCCAGCATTCTTCTAAGGGTTTTCCATGTGCGGTCTGGCTGGGCTCTCACACCAGCTCTGTAAGACAGCTACCCTCACCTAGCCCAGGTACACAGGTAAGGAAGCTAAGGTCGGAGAGGTTGAAGAACTAGCTCAGGGCCATGCAGCTGGGAATGCAGGAGCTGTGGACTCCCAGAATGATGCCACCAGGATAATGGAAATAGGAGTGGCATGCGACAGGTGGCCAGGCAGGGAGGCTCCTGTGATGGTCTTACTTGTCACAGTCAGCAGCTGATACCAAGCAAGCTCAGCCCCTGTATCCCCCCAACACCACGTCTGTGTATCAGCCACACTCTTGCCAGTTCTTACATTACCCTGAGAGGAAAGCAGGGAAGGAGGCTGTCTGAGAAACTGCGCATTCTTATTCGAGAGAGAGGACACCATCTCGAGGGGTTGTTTAAATCATCAGATTAGACTAAGCTTTAAACCGGATTGGCTGTTGAGTTAATTTTCCTGTTAACCAGTAGGTGGGGGCTGGGAGAAAAGCCAAATTACAGATACACAAATATTTGTTGGATTAAAAAAGAAGACAAAGTTCAAAGATAGAAAAAAAAATAGGTATATAAATAGGTTTGAAACGATGAGCATGAAAAGCAAGAAAGGGTTTTTTCAACACGCTTTTGTGGCCCCAGGCCAATTTGAGCTTCCTTCTGATCCGAAGCTGAAGGAGGAGCAGGTGCCACTCTGCTCTGTAAGGGGCAGAGGGAGTCTGAGGATGGGAAGGCATGGTTCAAGGTTGCAGAGGTGTCCAAGGCAGCAGGCTGAGAAGCCAGGTGAGCTGAGCCCCAGCCTGTTACTCCGTCTGCTAACCCGTGTCCTTGATGCTGTGTTCATTTGCAAACATGCATGGAACAGCCACAGCGAGGCAAGTGCCAGATGCTCAGGACACAGGACAGTCCAGCAACGGGCATTTCACTCCACCATGTGAAGTGCCCCACGGAGGGCCACAGGGCATCTTGGGGCACAACCAAGGGCATGACACCCACCCCGGGCACCATGGAAGGCTATGAGGAGGCAAGGTCTATGCTAGACGGTAAGGAGGAAGGGGAGGCACATCATCCTGGGAGACAGAGTGAGGCAAGGTCAGAGAACTGAACATGGACGTGGGCTACAGTCGCAATGGGAGCAGAGGCGTGCAGAGCTGTGGCTGGGAAGATGCAGAGGACCTGCCTAGAGGGCCTTGTCCACTCTGATAAGTGTCAGGACTGAATCCTTGGTGTGTGTGTGTGTGTGTGTGAGAGAGAGAGAGAGCGAGCGAGCGAGCGCATGGGGTCTTACTCTGCCAGCATCCCTCCCCCTAGGAAAACCCCTCCCGTGGGCTCCTGCCTCCACCCAAGTCATCCTAAGGAGATGCCTGGCCACACTGCCCATACCTAGGCAGCCACACATGATGGCTCATACCGGAGGAAGGGGAGGCACATCATCCTGGGAGACAGAGTGAGGCAAGGTCAGAGAACTGAACATGGACGTGGGCTACAGTCGCAATGGGAGCAGAGGCGTGCAGAGCTGTGGCTGGGAAGATGCAGAGGACCTGCCTAGAGGGCCTTGTCCACTCTGATAAGTGTCAGGACTGAATCCTTGGTGTGTGTGTGTGTGTGTGTGTGTGTGAGAGAGAGAGAGAGCGAGCGAGCGAGCGCATGGGGTCTTACTCTGCCAGCATCCCTCCCCCTAGGAAAACCCCTCCCGTGGGCTCCTGCCTCCACCCAAGTCATCCTAAGGAGATGCCTGGCCACACTGCCCATACCTAGGCAGCCACACATGATGGCTCATACCCAACCCGGGGTGACCTGAGTGTTCCCAGCTCCTGGCCAGTGGCATCAGGTTAGCAATTAGCACATGACCCACACAGGGCCAGTCTTTGCAGGAACTGATACGTGGAAGGCGGCAGAGGTCAGCGCTCTGCCATGTCTGTGTCTAGGCTTCTGGTTACCATCTTCCCAGCTGTGTGGGGAGAGGCTACGTAAGAAATGAAGCCACATGGAGACACACGGAGCCCAGGAATGGTGCAAGAGAAAGAGAGCTCCTAGATCCAAAAGTGCCTGAAGGCAGACCCGACTTTAGTTTACCTTTCTGTGCCTCTATCATGTGTTACCCAAGTGCCCACAGACACGAAGAGCTACATCAGGGATTCCAGGTGGGGAACAACATGGCCAGAAACTGCAGCGATGTTGTCAGTGTCCTGCCACGTGCCCTTCCTCTTACTGGATGGACACCCTGGTCCATCAAGCAGGCTAGAAGTGTCCCTTCCTAGGAGCAGCCTTCAACCAGTGCCTATGGGGAGTCAGTGGATAAATACCCCAGCTCCCTCTTCCGAGGCTGAGGGTCCCCCATTGCCCCACTGGATCTCAGAGGCCCTGACAGGTTTCAGCTCTGGTCATGCTGTGGGCGCTGGCTTGACAAGGCAGTCCTATTGGCTGGCTTCCCTCCCCTGTCTCCTACCTTCACATCCCAAATAAACTGCTTGCACTTGAGTCCTTGTTTCAGTGTCTGCTTCTAGGGAGCCTGATGCAGAGATGCCCCTAAGACCGCACACTGAGACATCTTCCCAGGGTTGGTAGGGGCCTCAGCCTGAAGGGGGGCTGGTGGGCAGCCTGGAGGACCCCAGGGGGCCCAGAATATCTGCTGTAAGAGCATCCCAGGTACCTTGGAGGCAGGCAATCAGCCTTACCCTGATGCCTGGGGTGATTCTACACACTTCATGTGGTGTCCCCACCCCTCTTAGCAGCTGGGCCGTCCCACTCACTCGCAAGGTAAGCGCTCCTGGGTCAGGAGGCTGGAGCCTGCCCAGCTCTGTCAGCTACTCACTGTGTGATTCCAGGCTAATATTCAACCTCTCTGGGCCTCAATCTCCTTGTCCCTAAAAAAGAAGAGGCTGGACTAGATAATATTAAGATCCTTAGCAGCTAATGATTCTGACCTAAAGAAAGAGAGCCTGGGGACAAAGGCCAAAAAGTTTCAGTCAGTTCCTTGGGGAGAAGGAAGTGTGTGGAAGAGGGCTATGAGGGTCACTACAGGGATGGGGCCCTGCTGGGTGGCCCCTCCAGCCCCAGCATAGGGCCTGGTAAGTATCTGTGGATGTATAAATTGACAAGCAAGGGTGATCAGTGGCGTGGGGCACTTTCCTGGTGGCCTAAGTCGCCTGTGCCGCCTGCTTCTCCACCCCTTTCGCACGCAGAGGGTCCAGCTGGAAACATCTGCTGGCCTCAGGAATGGCCTGGGCCTCTAACCACCTCTTCACAGTCACGGTGAGGAGAAGTCTGGCAGGAAGGCCGCTGTGTCACGGGAGCCCTCCCGTGTGCAGTCAATGCCAGGTCATCAGTTGCTTCAACAGGAAAGTTGCTTTGCAGAGGGCTGGGGACTTTGTACTTAGTCCCCGCATGGTGGAAAGCAAGGGGGGAGAGGGAGCAGAAAAGGGGAACAGCGATCATATGACAAAGGCAATGCAGGCTGCATGCTGGCATTTTTACCTTAGAAGGTCCCTCACCTGCACAGGGTCCATCCCGCCTGGTTTATCCGCTGCATAAACCACTCTGGACCACAGCTGCCATCCGCAGGCTGCAGGCCCTCGGGACCTCGCCGAGGGCTCCTTTCAATGCTCACAAAGCGTTCTAAAATATGCCACCTGCAAGCTCGCCCGTGCATACCAACCACACTTCCAGAGCAAGCTGGGTTCCTCTCTGCAACTGCCACCCCGGGCAGGACAGAGGTCCAGGTGATGTTCTTGGGACCTTAGGAAAGTCTAGATGAGCATTTCCCTGGGGTCTGGGCTTTTACTCTGGGCCAGGCCCTGACTCTCATGACAACTCCAGGCCTGAGGCCCTGGTGCAGGTCACACTACCATGAAGGTTCTTGGGGAGGGTTGCCAGCTGTACCCAGGCTGCCACTCCTACCCCCCCCCCTTACTCATGAGGGCTCAGGACCCTGGGGGACTGATTTCTTCCTAAGTCTCCAAAATGTAAATCCTCCTCATAAGTATTTATGATGCTGCAGATTTTACATAATAAAACACTTGGCGATTATGGATGAGCCAGTCGGAGAAAGCTCGGGTTCTTCAGGAGGGGAGAAAAGGAGACGTTTCAATCTCGCACGTTAAATACAAAACAGCTTAGCCCCAAACCGTCTTCCCACAATCTGGGGACAGATGGAAGCATTTTCCCTCATTGCCCTTGGCCCTCCGAGAGTCCAGGAGAGGGCAAGGGTGGGCAAGGGCAGAGCTAGACCTTTCTGGAGAATGTCCTGTAACTGCTGAGCCCTCCCTGCCCAGTCTCTGAGGACAGCTGGCCTGAGTGGCCCATAGACCTTTTAAACCACTGACCCAACAGCCTGAAGTCTGGGGAGAGAAGGGCTCTCCCTGGAGGTCTGAGATCCAAGCATGGTGTGAGAAGATCCCGGCTAGAACCCTCTACCCTTAGGACCTAGGAAAAGTCACCTCTGGGAACCTGTCTTCCTGTCTTGGAGCAGGGTCACAAAAATGCCCTGCTATGAGCTGCTGTGAGACAAAAGGAGGTAAGACACCAAGGGATGTGAGCACTCTGAAGGACCAATTATTGCTAGCAGGGAGCACGCTGCCAGGGCCCAGAGGCAGGACCTGACCTCCTCGTGGGAAGGGGCCTATGCCATGGCCTCCCTCCTGTGTCAGTGTGCATCCTCATGGATGTAACCAGGGGAACCGAGGCACTACCCCTGTTATAGCTGACACTGACTCTGGATCTAGTTGGGGGTAGGTGCTCTCACTTACGTAATCTTGGGCTCACCCAGCTGGACAGACACTCCTGTCCCTAGGGCCGGCTCTGTGAGTGGACAGAGAGAATACTGAGAGGCCTGGAAGGAGGGAGGGCGGAGAGGCTGAGGGTTCCCCACTGCATGGCTGTCACTCCTCTCTTCCTTGGCTTCCTCCTCTCGAGTGCCCTTCCTTTCTTCACACCCTCTCTCCTGCTTGGTGCTGCCAGGGAGCCTCTCTGAGGCTGTAGGGCTGAGGGGACACCCGGCTCTGCTCCTAGCACCATTCCATTCCTCCACTCTCCTCCCAGGGTGGGGTCTCTGCTTGGAGCATTGTGTGCTGGGGAAGGTGCCAGGTGAGGCCAGTGAAGAGCAGCAGCCTGCAATGGGGGCTGCACAGCCCTCGGGGCCCTCTGAGCACTGCTGTCTCCTCGCTCCCCCAGACTGCACTGTGGTTGTCAGATGGGTGCTGAGTCCTTGACATCTTCTCACTGGGAGTGGCCTACGTCCTTTTGAAACTGAGTGGGCTCTGTGACTGTCTTGACTAGTCATGGAAGTGACACTGTGACTTCCACGAACAGGTTGTAAAGCACGTAGCTTCTCCCTCGTTCTTCTGGAGCATTACTCTCCAGCCACAGTATAAACAGGCTCTTATTCTGAGGCTATGTGCAAGCCTATACGGAGAGAGGTGAGAGAGGAAGACAGAGAGAGAGGAGAATGTGACTGGGCTCCGGCCCTCGCTGCTGTCTGACTACAACTACATGAAAGGCGCTAGGCTGGAGCTGCCAGCTGAGCCTCACTGACCCCCAGAACATGAGTGGTACTAGTTATTGCTACTGTTTTAATCCACAGTGCTTAGCAATGGTATTTTAGCAGAAGAAGTCACTGGAGCAGACCCACAGCATATGTTTGGAAAGGTTGGTCTTTGCAGGCTTAGCAGACGAGGCACTGCACTGCCCTCTCTTAGCCTGTACCCAGAACAGACATCACTAATCAATCTTGGGACACTCCCTAAAACCACACCTGCCTTAGATTCCTGCTTTATCAGAGAAGCAGGCAGTCACTACAAATTGAGCAACAGTGGGTAGAACAGATTTGCCGCGAGTGATCTAAGGTTTCAGTGCTGTGCCCGAGAGAAGCCCAGACTTCCAGACTGTACTAGCCACCATTATCTCCTGTGGCAGCTTAGGGGAAATGCAGGCAAAATGTCTTAGGGTTTATTGTCCTTATAAAATCAAACGAGAACTGACAGAGACGGTCACCCAGTGGGGGCTAAGGGCCCTACTAATTTGCCTAGCTATCTCCTAAATGGTAATTCCATCTTTTTTTTTTTTTCTTGAGAGGTTTTTTGCTATAGGGCGCGTGCGCTCACCAGACAGACTGAGAGAGACAGAGAGACAGAAAGCGAGAAATCACCCCCCCAGGGGGGGATGGCCACACCACAATCCCTTCTCCTCCATTCTCCTCTCAGGATCTTGGACATGCATGCACATGTGCCCGGCGTGAGTTTAAGCCACCAGGTCCAGGACTTGAACCGTGGTTGACGACGTGGGAGTCCAGCAACATAGCCATTATGCTAACTGCTGGTCCCAATGGTAACTCCATCTTCAGTGCACTCAGATAGAGCCTTTTCAAGATCTTACTAATACAACACCAGCGATTCCTCCAGCCTCCTTTGTGAGGGGCTGATATATTACATGGGGTTAGCACGGAGAAGATGGGTGACCTGTCCTGAGAGTGGGCCTTGCAGCCACTGGTAGACAGGCTTAACCAGGGAGGAGTAGGGAGGAGACCCAGGTGTCCCCACACTCCTCCCACTGGCTGCTGACACAATGTCACTGCATGCAGCAAAAAGCAGAACTCTGTCCCCGTCACTGGTCTGACTTCTGTGGTCATCTACTTCTCTGTGAACGAGCCTGAGCTGCCTGCCTCCTATTGGTGGCCACTATTAAAGAAGACAGAAAAAAAGCCACTGTGGATAAGAGGGGAGTGGAGAATGAGAGGGAAAGGTTAAAAAAAAGGAATGGCCTACCTGTTGACAAGCAGGAAGTTGGCCACAAGGCACAGCATGGTGGGCACGGTAGAGGCAACGGCAAAGTAGCTCTCAAAGTAGTTCTGGAAGCACACAAGTGAGGAAGCTGCTTAGTCATTCAGGGAGAGGGCAAAGACAGGGCCCCCTCGGTGAGACTGACACCTGGGAGCCCAGCTAAATCGACACAGTTCCATTTACCTCCATCTCCAACCCGAGACTACTCAGTCAGTCAGTCAGTCAACGGACATCCATCAGCCAGCTGTGTTAAGTGCTGGGGCGATAAGGTGGGATAAGACATTGTCCCTGTTCCCAGTGAGTCTCTGGTGCCCTGCAGCCCACACCCTTGTCCATTCTACCTGTTCCACCTATGGATGAAGGCCATGGGGCAGGACTCACATCTGTCTAAAGAGAAAAGTTTTGCACCATCAGCCTCTTGGCCTATTACCGAAATGCAGGATTATCCACACAGGTTTTGTTATGACCCAACCAAGTTCTCTTGTTCTTGCAACCAAATGAGACCTTTTAGAAACTTGCCAGGCCTACCCTGTTCAAGGAAACCTAGTTCTGCCTCTGCATTTGCTGTTGATGGAGAGTCTATAGAAGGTCAAAGCCATTTTGCAAAGTGACTCCAAGTCTGGCCAGAATGAGGGAAAAGGGCATTTTCCTGACAGCACCTTGGGGATATGATCGAGAATATGTAAGACCAAAGACAGATGAAGAGCTTTCTGATTACGATGCACTGGAGTGCCTTAAAAAACTGCACAGCCACTGTGTGTGTTTGTCAAAATTCAGTGAATATCCACTCACTACTGTATACATGCTGTCTCTCAATACACCTGTCTTAAAAATGGCAACAGTGGGGCCAGCAGGTGGAGTAGTGGTTAAGGCACTGAACTCCTGTATGGCTGAACACGGTTTGAATCCTGGATGTGGTGGCTTGAAAATCACGCTGGGCATGTATAGACGTGTGCCCAAAATCCCAGGAGGAGAATGGAAGAGAAGGTATTGTGGATAGCCATCCCCCAGGGGAGTGATTTCCCACTTTCCATTGCACTGGTTCCTCTTCAGCAAGTACATGAACCCTTTGGCAAAATCCTTAACACACACACACACACACACACAGACACTGACAACAGCCAGCCTGTAGCCCGTGGTTAAGTTCTGTGCATATAAAGCTGGATCTCACATGGCTAACTGTGGTCCAAATCCCAGTCCTAGCAGCTTGAAAAATGCACTGGGCACTAGTGCATGTGTGTCTAAGATCCTGATGAGACGGAGAAACAGAGGAAAGGGGTAGTGTGTTAACCCAACGGGCAAGTGCTTCCTCGGTCTCTGGGAGTGCACATGCTCTCTGGCAATGAGAAATTAAGGACAAATGAACAAAAACACTGGAAAGGGTTATATATCTTGGCTTTGGTCCCTGTAAGTCAAACCATGAACCCCAGGCAGGCAATGTGAGTTCTAACCTGTCAGAGTAACTTTTTTTTTTTTTTTTGAGAGTATTTTTGCTACAGGGCGCGTGTGCTCGCCAGACAGACAGGGAGAGACAGAGAGACAGTGAGAAATCACCCCCACAGGGAGGATGGTCACGCCGCAATCCCTTCTCCTCCATTCTCCTCGGGATCTTGGGCACGCATGCACATGCGCCGGGCGGGAAAGTGGATTTCAACCCTGTCAGAGAAATTTTTTTTTTTTTTTTGAGAGTATTTTTGCTACAGGGCGCGTGTGCTCGCCAGACAGACAGGGAGAGACAGAGAGACAGTGAGAAATCACCCCCACAGGGAGGATGGTCACGCCGCAATCCCTTCTCCTCCATTCTCCTCGGGATCTTGGGCACGCATGCACATGCGCCCAGCATGAGTTTAAGCCACCAGGTTTGGGAGTTGAACCGCAGTCGACTACATGGGAGTTCAGCAACATAGCCATTACGCTAACTGCTGGTCTCCTGTCAGAGTAACTTACATGCATTTATTGTACCAAATACAAGGCTTCATATGAACTCTACAAACAAAAAAAGAAGCTGTATGAGTATTCTACTCTGGAAAGTTTAAGAAATTTAAGGAAATAATTTGGGTACAAATACACCAAGTGCAAAGAACAATGTGTACAAAGAATCTGCCAGTGTCCAAAGAACCATGACAATTGTGGGGCTGACTAGAGAGGGGGAGATGTGGTTCCATCCTGTTCAGAACATCATGTATCCCACTGGGAGCCAACAACATGTTGGGAAGGTTTCTTAACAGTTCTAAACATCATAAAGGCCAGCCTCGTGGCTCAGTGGTAGGAGAGCTGGATCTCACACGGCTGACTCTGCAGCTCAAATTCCTGCCCCTGCAGCGTGGAAAACATGCCAGGTACATGTGCATACATGGCCACAATCCCGACAGGAAGGAGAAATGGAGAAGGGTTGCATAATCAACTCCACTGGTGTTTTCTCTTTCTCCCTTTTTCTCTCTGGTGAATATACATGCTCCTTAGGGAAAAAAAAAAAAAAAAGTCACATGAAGAGATGTCAGAATTCCATGCGATTTTTGTTTTTCCAAATAGAGGAGAGAGCAGTGAGTTCTAAGAGTGCTCCAGGTCCAGGTAGGAGAGTGGAATGGGAAATTCAGAGAATGGGAATGAGCCTGGGTTTGGGGAAAGGCCCAGAGGGTTTGAGTCAGACCTTGAAACCAACGATCAGATTTTCCCTTTCTGGGAGAGTCTGATTGCAGCTTGGAGACCAAGAAGGGCAGATGTCATACTGAGCCCCTTCTAGTCTGACACACAGGCTGGTCCACAGCTTCCTTTGAAGCCTGAAGAGTGCTTTGTGGTCTCTGAAATCTGTACCCTGAATATAAGGTCGTAGTGGCCTTGCAATTAAAATGATAATCAGCTGGTGCGGTCCATCAACCATGAGCCGTAGAAATAGCCTTCTGCCTTTGAGGTGCCACTCATTGTCCCTGCCTGATGGGCTCAGTAGAGCCTGGAGTGGTCTGGGACAGTCAGTCAATTATGTGTTGACACAGTGGCTGGGCTTACGTGAGGCCTGGTGGGTGCTGGGGGAAGCACTGGAAAAAGCCCTGGGGAAAAGAAGGCTGCAGACCAGCCAGGGCTGCCCCAGGCCAAGGCCCTGATTGAGTCCATCTGTGGCAAGACCATGCACAGCTACACGGGGCATGGGATCTAGATTTTTTTTTTTTTCCCCAGACTTAGGTTCCCTAAATGTCTTAGGGATGGGGATTTTCCAGGTAACTAAATGTTCTGGTTTGTTGATACTGAAGCAGAAAAAGATGTCTTCTAATGTCAGCACACGTTTTAAGTATAGATAATTAGATAAGACTGAGGGTCCTTCCGTGGACTGAGCCCATTTCTCTGCCTTTCAAAGAACATGCCCACCAGTAGACTGGACCTGAGGATAAGCCACGGTTCTAGTGATATAGAGTAGGAGCTGCAGGAGGTGACGTAGGTTGATTCGGTGCATCCTGAAAACTTTTTTTTTTTTTACACCTAATTCCTAATATAATCATGTGGTGGTTTCCGGGCTAGGTGGTGCACAGTGGTAACATGCCACGTTCTGCAAGTCTGATGCATGTAGGAATGTCAGGGGTTCGTGTCCAGAGATCTCTGTGAGTATACCAGGCCCCTCCATGATCTAAGACTGGCTGAGGCTGGCGTTAGAAAGCTGCATCGGAGATCCTCTTGGAGGGGCCAGTGGGCGGGGTGGTAGACTCCCAAATGGTCGACCATGGTTTGAGTCCTGGACCAGGTGGCTTGAGAATCTTGCCAGGCATGTGTGTGCATGCATGCCCAAAATTCTAGGAGGAGAACAGAGAGGAAGGGATTCTGTTGTGGCTGTCCCACCCCCCCAGGGGGTGGTTTCTCATTTTCACTCTGTCTCTCAACAGCAAGTGTACATGCCTTATGGCAAAAATAAAATAAAATAAAATAAAAATCCTGTTGGAGATTCTGCCTCTTCCACTCATGGAGGAAATAAATAAATAACTAAAAAAAAAAAAAAAAAAAGGAAGTCTTAAGAAAAAAAAAAGTGGTGTTTTTTGTTTAGTTATCTGTTGCTGTGCCTATAAATTGAAATCTAGTAAAATGAGGTGTGGTGGGGAGATTGTTAGGATGGCCCATGATCCCTGTCTCCTGGAGTTCACACCCCGTGACCCCCTCCTCTGCACGAAGATGGGATTTGTGACCTGCTTCCAAACAAGAGAATGAAGCAAACGTGGTGGGTCTCCATGACAAGATGTACATGCTTACTGTGTCACACAAGGCTGTAGCACCAACCTTCTTTCTGTCGTGTTTAGCACCTTGCTAAATATTCTTTTCCTCCCTTGCTGGCTTGAAGACAAGTAAGTGGCCATGCTGGGGAACCCCACATGGCAAGGAACGGTGGAGGACCTTAAGTCGCTGAGGGTAGTCTCTGGCTAACATCCAGTCTCAGTCCTATAACCACAAGGAACTAAATTCTGCCAATGACCTGAGTGAGGCTGGAAGGGGCCCTTCTCCAGCTGAGCCTCAGATGAGACCGTGGCTCCAATGTAGCTTGACTGAAGTCTTATGAGAGTTTAAGCAGAAGATTAGCTGTTCTGTGCCCAGCCCCTGGCCCACAGAAACTGTGAGGAAGCAAATGTGATTAAACTACTAAGTTGAGGTGAGAATCTCTTCTCTGAAAATGCTTGGGACCAGATGTGATTATAATTTTTCAGGATTTTGGAATACTTATATATGTATAACGATATATCTTGGGAATGGGACCCAAGTCTAAAACATGAAATTCATTTATATTTCATGTGTATAAAGTAATTTTATGCAGGAAGTAAAGATTGCATACTCTGAACCATATGTATAATGATATATCTTGGGAATGTCTAAAACAAGAAATTCATTTATATTTCATGTGTATAAAGTAATTTTATGCAGGAAGTAAAGATTGCATACTCTGAACCATCAGAAAGCAAAAGTGTCACTATCTCAGCTCCCTGTGTGGACAATCTATGACTGACAGTCTTCTTTTCCCCTGGGGGCACTGGATAAACTAAGTGTTGTTTGTGCTTTGACTGCAATCTGTCACATGAGGTTAAATATGCTATTTCCACTTGTGGCGGCATGTTGGTGCTAAAAAAGTTTTGGATTTTAGGGCATTAGGATTTTCAGATTTTGGATCAGGGATGCTCAATCTGTACTTTATTACACAGCAACAGATTCCTGATTAATGAAGAGTTTCAGATAGCTGGTCTCTTATAAGACTAATCAGGGTTTTAATATCATAGCCTTCCTGTGTCAACTTAAATTCAGTACCTTAATGAAAACTAGGACAGCTGATCACAGTCCTTTATTCACTTCCTGCCAGAAGAAAAATCCATTTTCCCATGAGGGGATCCAAGGCCATGCTTGCCAACCACATTGGGACCTTTAGCCTTCCTTACCAAACCCTCTGCTGAAATTAAAACCTTTGCAAGTGGCATGTGCTTACTTCAAGGAACTCTCCTTAGTTTATGCGCCACCCAGCTCCGCTGACCCTGCCTGTCCCTCGGGTTACTTGCCTATTTCTCATCAGAGTGGCTGGTCCCATAGTCATAAAGCAAATGCCACTGCTGTCACCAAAGGAAGAGCTAAATGCACTCCCTCATAGAGGATCTGCACACAAAGTGTTGCCTCAAATGCCTTTCTGAGACACAGTCAGTGGTGAAGGAGGTTCCATTCTTGGTCATGCATTTTGCAGACCTGCAGGTGGCAGGTTTGGCAGGGTTCATCTCATTTGCTTCCATGGGTTTTGGGGCTACCTTCTCCCACTTACTCAAGGAAATGTAAAGACATTCACATTTTAGTTCAAACACACTGTGGCTAGGGAGGTAACAGCACTGCATCTCAACAGGGAGATTTTATGTAATGGAATGTTTGAGGATAAGAGATGCAGAATTTACCTCCATTTGGGCCTGACTCCTCAAGGCTTCATTACAAGGCTGTTTTCATCAATCCCACCAGATACCCTGCAACCCTCTCCACCCCTAGAGGCAAACACATGGACCCCAAGGCCAGCCTCAGCCTCAGGGGTAGTGGGGAGAGAAGACCATCAGGCGATGGCACTGGGGCTACAGCCTATGAGGATGGAGGCTGGGCTTTGCACAACCACAGGGGCCACCATTTTGCAGACAGTGATATGAACGGCCCTCAGAGTCGTGCAACAACAGTCCTATGTACACAGCTCACTGCAACCGCAGGTGGAAGACTGCTTGATTCAGCAG
>NW_006207862.1:2842674-2864485 GCF_000334495.1 Tupaia belangeri chinensis
GGCAGAGCTGGAATGTCAGGGGCTACAAAGACACTGTGAGTGATAAGCTCGGACCCCATTCCAGGCAGGTTCTCGGCCTCAGCAAGCTGGATCCTAGACGAAAGACAATGGGGTTCCTGGTAATCCTTCCATGCTCAGCCCTAGCTGGGTGGCCAGTGTCCACTGTTTTAACTGGTCCTTTTGTTTCCTGAAAAGCCTTCTGGCCCCCAACTGCCAGCACTGTGCAGGGGCTGGACTTACACAACAGAGAAGCCTCGGGGCAGTCTGATGCTGACCTAGAGCTGTGGTACAAGTGCTGGGGGATGGGAGGAGGGGTTCAGGGACACTTCCAAGCAGGGGCCATCTTGGACGGCAGCTGGAAAGACTGGGAGAAGTGTGTCAGGCAGACATGGGAGGTGGAGAGGGAAGTGTTTTTCCGAAGGGATGATGGGCGTGTGCAAAGGCACAGAGCAACGCTTCTTGGCCATTTAGGACTGCAGCTTGAACTCATTATTGGGAACAACCTCCAAAGCTTTCCTCAGCCTCCCCAGCGATCTGCTAAGCTGGGACAAAACTGCAGTGACAAAGTCACACATGACTCAGAGGAGGGGCTGAGAGGGCAGAATTTCTGAGAGCCATGCTCCCTCCAACCCCTGCAAGGGTACCAGGCCCAGATCAAGAAACAAAGAGGCAAGTTCTGTTCCTTGAGTATCTGATCTGACCTCCCTGCCCTCCAGAGTGTTAACTGCACTCTGCAATGACATGGGGCTCAGGGGGCTCAGCACCAGGCCTGTGGTAGGGGTAACTTTGGAGGTCATCCTGAGGTCCTGTAAAGTAACCCAAGCAGGAAAGTGAGAGCCCTACAAATGGCAGGTAACTCGGCCAATGGAACAAAGTGGCTTACATGTGGCCTGCACAGACCCCAGCCTGTAAGCGTGCAGCAGAGCTGGAAGTGCTCCCATTATCCAGATGAGAAGTCTGAGGGCAACAGCAGCAGATGGAGCCTCTAAACACACACACCTGTATGGTGCTGGTGGCGGGATGCAGGCCAGGGACCAGGTGGGGACATACGTCATCACTCTACATTGTAGGAGCTGCTCTGGCTGAGGCTGCCTGCCTTGCCAACACTGCCACTGGGTCACGGCATCACCAATTTGCCCAGGGGGCCAAGACTGGCAGCCCCTGTGCCTTCTAGCAGTGATCAGGGACCTGAGGCCCCACTGACATGAGTTCCATTTCCTTCAGGGGGGTAGTATCGTCTCTCTGTCCCAGCCCTAAGTGCAGGTGATCTACCCCTGCCAGAGAGTGAAAGGGCTTGCCTTCTCTCCTCTCTGCCTGCCTGCAGTGGTGCACAAGGGTGAGGCAATGTGTGAACCCTCTCTTCTCTTCCCCACTGCCCATTCCCTGGACGTCTCCTGGTCTATGGATCTGAATATAGTTCAAGGGAATGAAGGAAAGACTAAGAGAAAAGCCTTCCCTCTGTCCACGACCTGAAATGGGCAGATATGGTTGTTGGCTAGGCACAGACCCCATTCAAGGGGATAGTGTGACCGGGAAGAAGCGCCCAGGCTTCGGAACTTCTCTCCCACCTGTATGATCCCTGCAAAGCCTTCCTAGGACAGGGGCTCAAAACCCAGACTGCCGACAGACTGTGGCCTAGGGCAGCGAGATGCTCATGGGCCTGTGAAAGGCAGGTGATGGTGGGCTGCCACACCTGGGCTGGGCATGAGGGCACTCAGTTCACTTGCAACGGCAGTAAGCAAACTCAATTTCACCTGCTATGCTCTGGCCCAGTTTGTGAGCACCAGAAAACGGGAGAGATGCTCTTCAAACACGATTAAAAAACCCACCAGAGCCAGCTGGCCAGATGTGAGGCCCCGTTTTACGACGGGGAACATTTCCTTTCCTCTGCCACGCTGAGAGGCTCCGTGCTAAGCATCTCTTCTGGAAGAATTTAATTCCGGGCTCAGAGTCCAGGTAAAGAGGTTTCTTCGGGCAGGGAGGCCCTGAAATGAGCCCGTTTATCTCTGGCAGGCCCTGGTTAAGCTTCCTCTCCCCTGAATGCTATTTGTGCACTTTGAAATAAGTGCAGCAAATTAGTCGCGAGCTGTGGCAGCCGCGGTGCCCGAACGGCCATCCCATCGGCTTCGGGAGGCAGCTCTGTGCAGCCCCCGCCTCCCCAACCCGGCAGCAGAGGCAGCTGGACTCCTGCGGGGCGAGCAAAAGCGATTCAAGCCTGGGGGTGGCGGCTCAAGGCAGCAGAGCGTTACCTGGATCACAGGGGCATGAAATTAGCAGCAGCGAGCAGGCTGGAGCCAAGAATAGTTGCTGTTGCAGACCCGCTGCCTTCGGGGAGCTGGTTCTGCAGCCCGGGATGTTGTAGGGCAAGTGCCCTTCTCTGGGCACCAGCCAAAACCATCTTGGGGAGGCTGAGAGGTGAGCAGAGGGCAGGTTTCCCCATAGGGGTGGTGCAAGTGTTTTTTTTTTCTGTGGGTTCCCAGGCCCTGTGTTCAAAGCACAGGCCCAAGAAAGTTCATGGGGGCGTGGCTTAGAGCATGGATGAGCAGAGGAGAGCGAGCTAGCCAGGTAGGGAGCGGCTGTGCCTGCTCCAACACCAGAGGCCCAGAAGCAAAACGGCATGGTCAGTGCTGGCACAGAGGGGCTCACCTGGCAGGAGTAGGTACATGAGCAGAAGGGGAGAAGCAGGTGGCAGGGCTGTTCATTTTCCATTCAGTTATTCACTCAACACACATGACAGGCAGCTGGCATTCTACAGCTCATTCACTTTCGCAACAGATAATGGCTGAGCACCTCCTAGGTCCCCAGTGTGTGCTCGAGGCTGGGGATGCCACGTCTCCTGGTGAGGGAGGCTAAAATAGGTAATCAGCAAGTACAAAAAAGGGAGAAGGCTGTAAGTTAGGATGAATGCAATAAAAATAAAAACCAAGTCATTGTCTAAATCAGAACCTGATGGGGAAACAGATGCTGGCAAGATGGAGACAGAGGACCTCTCCAAGGGAGGGTTTAGGCAGACATGCACAGCATAAGCGGTGTGAGGGAAAAGCATTTCTGGATAGAGGGAACAGCATGTGGTTGGCCCGGAGGCAGGAACATGCCTGGTGTGTTCAAGCAACCACAGGGTGAGCCTGGGGTACAGACGGGGAAGGGGGTTGGAGGAGGCTGGGCAGGCTTGGGTACCCAGGCTGCAGTGGGAGTTTGGGTCTTAATGCAAGTGCAAAGGAAGCCACTGTAGAATTTAAACCATTGAAAAACCTGATACCAGTGCTCATCCCCTGAACCCAGCCGGCGCTGCTGTTCTGGGCACTCTTTACGTATTGATTCTTTCTGTACACCTTCTAGAAGGAAGAGTCATGCTCTAGGTGAAGAAACAGGCTCAGAGAGGTCAAGTAACTTGTCCAAAGTCACACAGTTCCAACACAGCCCTCTGTCTCCAAGGCTTGGGCCCTTTTACCTGGTACAGGGGACAGTCTCTGTTAACTTCTTAAAGTGATCAGTTCTCATGGATGGAAGAGCCAGGTAATCACTGGCTAGAGAGGCTGAGCTGGGGTGGCAGCCATGGAAGGGAGGGTTAGAGGAATCGGAGACATTTGGGTGCTTTAAGAGATTTGTTGACAGATTGGTTGTGAAGGTGGAAGGACAGTGAGAAAAAGGCTAACCCTTAAGTCTGAGGCTTGCCCAGCTTGGGTCTTATGCTGAGGACTGGGCAGGGAGAGTGCCAGTGTAATCTGGGCATGCTGGCAAAACAGCGACTCCACGATGAGATTCCAAATGCCAGCGCTGGCACAAAATCCTGCCCTGTTGGGATTCGCCCTGGATTTCACCCCTGTGTCTCCCCGCTGTCTAGCACCAACATGATGGTGCCTGCACACAGAACTCATCCTTCACAACTACTTCCTGAGATCACGAGACACACTAGGCGTGGCGGACTTGGCCCAAGTTTCTGCCTTCACAGAACTGCCCAACTAGTCAAGGGGCCAGTCAGCAATGCATAAACAAGTAAACAGAAAAGACATCGGCAGCGCTAAGCGTTCTGGTGACAAACTAAGCTGGGTAGGTACCTCTGTGACATACCACGGAGCACCAGTTTGGGAAGACAGCGGGAAGACCCAGTCCACACGCCAGCAAAGGACCTACTGTCGAAGGCAGCTTCTGCTCTCAGGGCAGCACTGAGTAGCTGCAGCAAGCACGTGTGGCCCACAAAGTCTGAAACATTGACTACCTGCTCTTCGCAGAAAAAGCTTGCAAATCCCAATCTAGTCTAAGCTCCTTACTTTCAGAGAAGGAAACAGAGCTCCAAGTCACCCAGCAAGTTTAAAACACAGTGGGAGAGAAGTCTGAACTCTTGAATCCTGGCCCCCAGGGACTGGGAACTGCATAGGGCGGACAAGGAAAATGACACAGCATTTCTGTCCACCCTTACACTCCCTACTCCATCAAACCTTCGCGAGTTCCCCTACAAGGGGCAGGCTGCCTTCTTTGACTTTCATCCTTCTTATGCCCCCTAGTACCCTCAGGCTGGAACCCTAGTAGAAAAATGGAAGTGTCACAGAAACAGGGAACCTTATTGATCCATGCACAAGGGACCTTGCATTCCTGGCTCAGGCTCAGGCACTGCTGAAGCCCAGACCAGCCTGTCCTTCCTCTTCTGCAACCTGACCGCTGCCATGTGACCAGGGAAAGAAGGAAGAAGGCCTTCCAAGAAAATTCCCCAGACACCCACATGGTCCTCACCTACCCACAGCCCCCATGCAAAGCTGACAGCCCAGGACAAGAGTCATGCCTTGTGATACAGTGGAATGAGGAGGTGGTCTGCGGGTTCTCCAGCTACTCTCTGTAGAAGGAAACCAGAAGAGCCACCAGGAAGAAAGTCCTTGGTGAGCCCCAGTGGGTACTTCCTCACCCCATGTGCCATTTCTGCTGTGGGGAGGCTGCTTCTCTCTGGAGGTGCAGGTGGGAGGAAACCACGGGCTGCAACAGCCTCAGGATTGTGTGCATGTGCATTCACGTGTGCCACACGCACACACAGAGGACCAGCAAGGGGCCAATAAGGGTCCCCCAGGCACCGCCACCACTGCAGACCTTTCCCTGGCAATGACTGCCTGGAACGAAGACACTCAGCTTCTCAATGGAAAGACTCTAATTTGGGTTCTGCTCTCTGGATACTCATGATGATCAATCACATTAAAGAGACACTTGCACACTTAAGGGCCAGGCTATCTTCTAATTTGTTGAGGAAATCGCCTGTGGATTCTAAGGACGTGTGCAGGAAGAAATAAAATCGAAGGCAGGGAGAGAGGGATCGATAGTCAGAGAGGGACAGGGAATACCGCGTGGTGGGGGAGGGGGGGTTGTGGGCATGCAAGGAGAAAATAAAAAGAGAATTAGAGAAGTTGAGGCGGCCAAAGGCATGACTGACAGCCTTTCAAGCCAGGCTTTTCTTGTCCCTCTGTAGGACATGGCAGGAGCTAAAAACAGAAGAAAAAGCTATCACAGGTATATTTATTGGGAAGGGCACGCTGGCTGGGTCTGCAGTTAGAATCAAAGGGTGGACAAGGGAATCAAAAAAAATGACTCGCTTTTGGCTCTAATTTTAAAAAATGGTTTAGAGCAGCCATCCACACCAGCCCAAACGGCTGACAGCCACTCACCTGTGGCAGGAAGCCCAGAGTCCCTCCCTTCCTGCCTGACCCCCAGACCACCCCACCACCTCCTCTGCTGGGAGTAGACAGAATCCTGCCTTAATACTCAGATGGGGAGAGGCAGGGCGTATCACCCAGCACCATTCTTCAGAATCTCTTTGAGGGTGGATGATTGCCAAGTGCACTGTACAACATCTCCATTTGGAGAGAGACCTGAGATGCACCAAGACTGGCTGCCGGAGCGCCATGGCCTTCCAGACCCAGAATGGGCCCTACTTCCCCAGGAGGACCACGAGGTAGGGAGGGGAGGCTCCTGGCTCCTGAACCCCTGCTCCCTGGGGGTGGCTGCATCAGGAGCCCCCTGCCACAGTGTCAGGCCCCACTCAGGAGATGGAGGCAGCAGGTGGGGGTTCCGGGAAGCTGGCCATTTGCCTAGCACCCCAGGAAATGTGATGCTGGTGCAGACACCCCTGGTTGCACCCCTGCCCTTGTCTTGGTAGCCACGTGACAGCAGCATGTTATTATCGCCCTCACTTTGCTCCGCTCAGAATGTGGACACTGCGCGTCCTCATGGATGGCTGTGAGGTTACAGGCGAACAGGTAGAGCAGGGTTTTTCAAATTACAGGTTGCAGCCCATTAAAGGATATGAAATCCATCTGACGGTCGTGACCAGAATTCATTTTATTCTCTTATCTTTTGCTGCCCTCTCCCCCATCACTGCCTCCTTTTCTGGGACCGCCTCCTCTGTGCGCCTGCGCCCTCAGGGCTGCTCACCGACCTCCCTCAGCTGTGCCCCTTCTTCTCATCACTGTTTTCCCCTCTGCTGGACTGTTTGCATCAGCACACGAACCACCTGCTAGTCCTCCAATATTGAAAACACAAGAGCAGACCATTCACACCCTTCCCGACCACACTCCTGGCAGTTCCCGCCTCACTGCTCTGCTCCCATTTAAAGCCAAACCGGACACAGTTCTCTAGGTTTGCTGTCTCCACTGTCTCTCCCCTCATCCTCTCTCGCAGCCCTCCCACCTTCCACGGTGCTGCTCCCCAAGGTCAGCAAGGACCTGCACAAGGGCAAACCCAAGGGCAAACTCTCCATCCACATCCTCCGTGGTATATAACAGCATTGCCGCTGCTGATCACTCCTTGCAAACGACCACAGAGAGGGGCTTCTTTTTTAAGCCTAGAGGCTGCTTAGTGACGCTGCCGTTTCCATCACGGGCATGGATGTCTTCCCAGGTGAAAGCGCATCATGGTCCAAAGAAGTTTGAGAATGTTGGTAAGTGCTGACATAGAGCCCAGGGGCTACGAGCCGAGACAACACAAGTCAGAGGGCCCAAGGAAGTCTGAGTCCCACTTGTCACTTACTTGGTACCTGGGAGCAAATTACTGGGATGTTGGAAAAGTCATGATGTATTTTTTTCCATTTTTCTATGCAAAACTACATTACAACCCAATACTTAAACCTCGTTAACCTTGGTTTCCTTCTCTATAAAATGGGAAGGATACACTATGCCTTAGGGCTGTAGTAAGGCCAAAAAGAGATTATGAAAATAAAGTCTTTGGTACACAGTAGGTTGCTTAATAAGTATTGTTGAATTAAGGCACCAATCAGCGCTCTTTGAGGAGGAAGCTTAGTGGAAATGGCAACGTAGGGAGATTTGGGAAGTCCTAGCACAAGGCTCCTACAGGGGGCACATGTAACAATCCCTGGAGCACTTTGTAGGGCTGCCAGATGGGACTGTGGGCACAGGAGGCTTGGGGGCCTCAGCATGGGTTAGGGCCCTGCTTGGACTGGAGCCTTCTGTTGCTAAATCTAGACTCTTTCCAGCTAAACTGTGGTCCCAAGGGACAGGACAGACCCAGCTTTCTCCCAGGGATATGGCTTTTAACAACCCAATGACCCCAAACCTCCTATCTCCTGGAGCGGGTGGCCTCTGATCCCTGCCACTGGACAAGCGGACAGGGCTGGGGTAGGGCTGGACTGTTTGCATCAGCACACGAACCACCTGCTAGTCCTCCAATATTGAAAACACAAGAGCAGACCATTCACACCCTTCCCGACCACACTCCTGGCAGTTCCCGCCTCACTGCTCTGCTCCCATTTAAAGCCAAACCGGACACAGTTCTCTAGGTTTGCTGTCTCCACTGTCTCTCCCCTCATCCTCTCTCGCAGCCCTCCCACCTTCCACGGTGCTGCTCCCCAAGGTCAGCAAGGACCTGCACAAGGGCAAACCCAAGGGCAAACTCTCCATCCACATCCTCCGTGGTATATAACAGCATTGCCGCTGCTGATCACTCCTTGCAAACGACCACAGAGAGGGGCTTCTTTTTTAAGCCTAGAGGCTGCTTAGTGACGCTGCCGTTTCCATCACGGGCATGGATGTCTTCCCAGGTGAAAGCGCATCATGGTCCAAAGAAGTTTGAGAATGTTGGTAAGTGCTGACATAGAGCCCAGGGGCTACGAGCCGAGACAACACAAGTCAGAGGGCCCAAGGAAGTCTGAGTCCCACTTGTCACTTACTTGGTACCTGGGAGCAAATTACTGGGATGTTGGAAAAGTCATGATGTATTTTTTTCCATTTTTCTATGCAAAACTACATTACAACCCAATACTTAAACCTCGTTAACCTTGGTTTCCTTCTCTATAAAATGGGAAGGATACACTATGCCTTAGGGCTGTAGTAAGGCCAAAAAGAGATTATGAAAATAAAGTCTTTGGTACACAGTAGGTTGCTTAATAAGTATTGTTGAATTAAGGCACCAATCAGCGCTCTTTGAGGAGGAAGCTTAGTGGAAATGGCAACGTAGGGAGATTTGGGAAGTCCTAGCACAAGGCTCCTACAGGGGGCACATGTAACAATCCCTGGAGCACTTTGTAGGGCTGCCAGATGGGACTGTGGGCACAGGAGGCTTGGGGGCCTCAGCATGGGTTAGGGCCCTGCTTGGACTGGAGCCTTCTGTTGCTAAATCTAGACTCTTTCCAGCTAAACTGTGGTCCCAAGGGACAGGACAGACCCAGCTTTCTCCCAGGGATATGGCTTTTAACAACCCAATGACCCCAAACCTCCTATCTCCTGGAGCGGGTGGCCTCTGATCCCTGCCACTGGACAAGCGTACAGGGCTGGTGTAGGGCCTTGGCAGTACCAGGGATCAGAAGCCAGGGCACCCCACCCCTCTCATGGCTTCACCTGCTCTCTTGCCTTATGTCCCAGGGGCTAGGACACCCACCTGGAGCCCAGCCAAGGAGAGGAACAAGGAAGGTGGGTGTAGAGCCTTCCAACCTCCTACCTACCTCCCCTGGATCCCCATCCCACTGAAGGGGGCATTTAGCCAGAGGAAGGTGAAGGCTCTCCTGGGGACCGTCACTGCTGACACAAGACTAAGGGCTTGGGGACAGCACTGCCATGCCGAGGAATTAGTCAAACACAGAGCAGTGAGGTCAGACGGGCATCAAGACCCCTGGCTATGTACATTTGGAAGGATCCCAGGGGGAACCTCAGGCGCCGAAGTAGACTAGGATGATCCCTTGCACTTCTGCCAAGTGGCTGTCTGTTCTCCACAGAAGAGATGTTGCCCTCCCCTGCCATGTTTGACCACTTGCCTTACACTGCACGAAGTCCTTCCAGAAGGCTCACCTAAGTCCCCCATGATGTAGCCGCAGGCTGCGTAAGGAGAGCTCTGGGGAGGCAAGGGGCAGCTGCTTCCCACCTCGATGTGATAACCTCTTGCTCAAATCGTGGTTCTTAATCACTAATTAGCCTCAGCTAAGGAACTTGAAATGCTTGTGCCCAGGCCCCTGCTCAGACTGAGTGAGTCAGCGCTGGTAGGCGTGTTCTTTTTTTAACTGCCAAAAGGGTCCGTGCATTTGAGAGAAAGAAAGAGAGAGAGAGAGAAAGAAAGAGAGAGAGAGAGAGAGAGAGCGCACGCGCATTCGAACGCAACCTCCTGCCAATAGGGCATGGACATGCCGCAAGCCCCTTTCCTCCATTTCTCCAGCCTATCAGAATTTGGGGCACAAACCAGTGTGTTTTTCAAGCTGTCAGGACTGGGATTCGAACCTCACTCAGCCCAGTGGGATCCAGGGACCTATGCATAGTATTTACCTGCTGCCCCATGGGGTGACCCAGGTGGGATGGCCTTTACGGGCTCCCTGGTGCCAGGGGCTGAGGGCACAAGGTAGATGGCCAGGTCAGAGACTGGGTTCTGCTGACGGCCAGGTTGGTCTAAACCCTGGTTCTGCCACTCGTAGGCAGATGACCCGGGGTCAGTGGCCTGTTTCCCCACTTGGAAATGAGGGATAACAGAGGGACTCACCGGGTCATTGTGTGGATGAAGGAAGATGGTAGGTCACACTGTGGGTGAGGACGGGCTGTGGGGCAGGGCCCTGGGAAGGCAGCAGAGCATTGCCAAGACCTCTGATAACCCGTCCTCCAGGTTCCTCCTCACAAAATAATTCATCCTGGTTCCTTTTAACCCTTCCTTCCTGGCCCGAGATGCCTGCCTGTAGTCATACGGGTAGCTCCCAAGCCAAGCCACATTATCCTGCTTGCTGGGAGGGTGAGGAATTGGGCCAGAAGCAAGGGGCTGTAAATAAGAGGTGGGGGATGCCCTAGGCTCCCCAACCCACTGAACGAGGCCCACTTGGGTTTCTTCCCTAGGGCAGGAACCCCACTTCATGTATATGCCAAGGCACCTGAGCGATCAGAACTCCTTTGGTGGCCATGTGACCCCGAGGCCTTCTGCTCCCTGTGAGCTATAGCATGCCTATCTTGGATTAAATGAGCATTTAAATAAGTAAATCCATGTGACCGCGTGCTACGGAGTGCTGGGCGCTGTGCTGGTGGCACAGTAAGAGTTGTGTCCATGGTCTCCAAAGAGTTAGTGGTTCCCTGGAAGATAACAGTCCCAGCTTACTGGCTGCTGTGGGCCCCCAGGAGGTAATGCAGGCCCCCCACAGCCAGCAGGCAACACCATGCAAGAACCTGACAGGCACGTGGTGGCTCCGAGGACCCAGTTGTGGAGCCCTAACTCAGAGAGGTGGTCTCAGCTGAAGTTCCCAGGGAACCTCCAGGCATCTCTGCCCCACCGCCGGCCTGAGCTGTCTGGCTCCTCCTGGCCAGTGGATGGATGGGGCAGCCACATGGCCAGGCTTGGACACCACGTCAGACTGTGACTCTGCCCAGTAGACCACGTCATGTGGGAAAGTGTGCAGGGAGGGGCTGCAGAGGCCTTTGGCGGGACTGACGTGGGGTGCACTCTCGTCTCTGGGATGAGGGGTAGCTTTTAGTCCACAGAGCCGGGGGGCACCTCGGGCTACAGAGGCAGGTTGGGGAAGGCACAGGGACACTGATAGCTTGGAACCTGTGTCTTGAAGTCAGAGCTGGAGCTCAGGTACCTGGAGCTCAGGCCAGTGAAGGAGGCCAGTCCAAAGGTAGGTTCTCCATAGGAAGAAAGATGGCATTTGTTGGAGTCAGGGTGTGGGGCGGTCCCTGTCTCCAGGCCAGTCCTCCACGTACCACTCTCGATATGGTCATTCTGTAATCCTCTGCCCACCTAAATTCCACGAAATTCTCTACAGCCCTTCCTAGCTGTGTGATCTCAGACCGGTTACTTACCCTCTCTGAGGCACAGCTTTTCTGTCTAGTAAAAGGATTACTAAGAACTGCCTTGCAGGGTTAACAAGAGGCAAGTATGTCATGCCCCTGCCCGTAGGTGAGACCAGAGCTGGGCTCAGAAAATGGCGGCTAACGTGTCTCCTTCCCAGCGCCATCTTTTTATATCAATGCTTCCTCATTTCTGCTCTAATTTTTTTTGGCCCTGGGCCAAGAAGCCTGTGGTAAATTGTTTCAAGGTTCTTGTTCCAGATAACAGAAGAGGGCAGGCAGGATGCTTTTTAAGCCATCTTCAAATTAGTCCAGGCAGAAGGAAATGAGCCTAGGATGGGAGGTGACCTTGAGAGTGACGTAACTAGGGAGGGGTTTGTCTACAAACATCCCCATGGGATGGCATCCATGTTTGAAAAATACTAAAAGGAAAATGATGGAAAAAAAAAATCTAGCCTCACAGCTAGTTGAGTTGCAGGTGGCGGCTGGAGACAGATGCATCTGACTCCCCCAGAGCGGCCCTCTGTGACCGGGCAGTGCCTCTCCTCTCGCAGGGAAATCAGGAAGAACAGGGAAAAGAACTGGGGAGGTGGGTGGCAGGAATGAGGAATGAGGCAAAGAAAAATGGCCCGCAAACTGCAGAAACGCCCCAGCATGCTTGCTTCCCAGACCTGGCCCATGAATCGAGGGGTGACAGGTCTCTCATCTCCGATGCCAAGAGCCAGGAGCTCCGGGCAGCGGCAGGTGCTGCATCCGCACCTGCCAGCACTTGGAAAGAGGCAATAAAGCATCATAGCAGGGCCTGGAATGCTAAGTGCCTGCAGCTGGGAAGGAACCGACTTGCAGCGAAAGCGGCTCATAGCAACAACGGCCACCGTGCTCCCAGAGACCGGCCAGGCTTCCTCTCCCTCCTGTGCGGCCTGCTCCCCTGGGCCAGGGTGGTGGGCAGAGGAGGGGCAGGGCAGGTGCCTGCACAATCTAGCCTGCTGGTGAGGAAGCCCTACAGGCGGGGTGTTGACAGAGGCTGGCAGAAAGCTGGGATGCCTGAGTCACTGGTACATAAAAGTGGATCATAAAGCACCCCAGCTAAGCGGCACGTCTGGAAGTACACCACGGCTGCATGCAGCCCAGAAGCCCAGATTATCCGAATGGTAATCATGACAATAATGTGTACACAGCCCCTCGGGTAGTGAGGCCAGGCCTTGTCTCGAAGTGCTTGTAGCACATGCAAATTTACAGTTGGTCCTCTGGACCCATGGGCTCCACATCTGTGGATTCAACCAACCTCAGATCAAAAATATTAAAACAATGGGGAACAGCAGTTAGCGTAATGGCTATGTCATTGGACTCCCATGTAGTCGATTGCGGTTCGAGTCCCGGACCTGGTGGCTTAAAACTCACGCCGGCGCGTGTGCATGCGTGCCCAAGATCCCAAGAGGAGAATGGAGGAGAAGGGATTGCGGCGTGGCCATCCCCCCTGGGGGTGATTTCTCGCTTTCTGTCTGTCTCTCTTTGTCTGTCTGGCAAGTGCACACGCCCTATGGCAAAAACCTCTCCAAATATATATATGTATATATATATATATGTATATATATATATATATGACAACAAATACAAAAAAAAACTACAGTGATAAAAAATACAAATTTAAAAAATACAGCAGAGCAATGATTTCCATGGTATTAGGTATTCTATGTAACCTGGAGGTGACTTTACGTATGTGGGAGATGAATGCAGGTCACATGCAAATGCTGTCACTTTACAGAAGGTCCTTGAGCATCGCAGAGGTTGGTGCCCACAGGATCCTGGGACCCATCCCTCTCAGATACGGAGGGATGACGGTACTTAATCCCCACAGTCCTAGGAAGCTGGGGTAGTATTATCCTACTTACTTTCCAGGAAAACGAGGCAGACAGGATGGGAACTAGAGGCTGGGCCCTAGCTAGTCCCATGCTGCTGGGCCCGAGGGGTTTCATAACCCTGACTCAGTGCGCCTGGATGCGGCCGGAGACCGTATTAACAAGCTTCCCGGAGAGGCTGCTGGTCCACAGACCACGCCTCGAGTAGCAAGCCTCTAACACTGCATTCCCTCAGGAGTTATAATACCCCATCAAATGCCCCAGTGGTCTGGCCCTGGAGACATCCATGGATCCCTGTTACCAGAGAAGGCCCTATAAAGTATCAGAATCATGGGGTATTGCAGGAGTGTGGGAGGGCAATTATAAAATACCAATATCCACATTCCTCCTCACTCTAACTCAGTCAGAATCCTGGGTGTGGCCCAGTGTGTCTTGTTTAAAAGCTCCCTGGGTGGTTTGAGTGTGTAGCCATGTGGGCCCTGAGACAGACTGTGGAGACAGCTTGTTTAACCGGTCAGGTCCAGGCATACAAAATGAGGAAAGTTCCCTGGGGTTGGGTCAAGGATCTCAAAGGGGCTTTCAGGGAAGGGGTGGGGAGCTACATGTAGGGCCCGTTGAGGGATTGGGACATGTTAGTGTTCCTCTTCTTGTCCCTGAGGGCACCCCTGAAGGAGGAACACACCTCTGGGGCCAGCACTGTGGGGCATCCCCCACCCAGTAGACACCAGCCTGGATCAGCCGTGGAAACTGAGGCTCCTGACAAAGACTCCCTTGGCCAAACTGCAGGCAGGCTGCTCTGAGCCCCTTCTCACTGAGGTCTCGACCCTGGCCCCTGTCTAACACAGCCTTAGCACAGCGTCCTGCTAAGTCAGATCAGCCAGAACTCTCTGTCCTTGCACCTCACGTCCCTCGACATCTGATCAAGTACCTCATCTCCTCACCTTTGATATCAAAGTTTTTGATTGACTTTTTGGCAAGAATCCCCCTACCCTGATGTCTCCTCCAAGTAATTTTCTATCCACGTACCCCCTTACCCTGATCCCCAGTGGGCCTTCACAGAGTTCCAGTCGTCTCCAGTTGCAATAGTCTCAAAGTTGTCCTTACTGTTTTAACAAGTATTAGAATGACTTTCTCTCTCCTTTATTTGTTGGAGAGTACATGCACACATGCACTCATCAGAGAGAGACAGAGAGGGAGACAACACCCCCACGCCCCATGTGGAGTGGCCATACCACAGTCCCTTCTCCTCCATTTCTCCATCCTGTTGTGACTTAGGGCACACATGCTCACAGGCCCAGCATGTTTTTCAAGCCACCAGGGCCAGAATTCAAACCATGCAGTCAGTCACAGGAGATCCAGCTCCCTTATCCACTAGGCCCAGGACTGGCCCCAGAATAACTTTCTCTTCCCCTGCCACTCTCCTCTTCCCCAAGAGATAACCTAGCAAAGTGAGCAGCCCTGGGTTCAAAGGGAGGGGGCTTAGCCTCGGTGTCACCCAAACATAAGTCAGATTCTTTACCTGGACATTCAAGGCTCAGGCAATGCCCTCAAGACCCGAGTGATTCTCTCAAGGCTTATTTCTCTACTGCAGCCGAAGACAGCAAAACTGGGCGCCTCACTGTTCCTCATACACACCTGAGCTTTCCTCCCATCTGCCTTCACCCTCTTCTTCAACATAGAATATCTCCTCCCTGGTCTTCAAATCCACCCACTCCAAGTCACAGTAATCTCAGCCCCGATGACCAGACTGCTTATTCTAGGGACTCGTTTTCCTCTGGTTTCCACAACTACAGAAACTCCCGTTTTAGCAAGCACATGGTTCTCTGGGATAAAGCTACAGTTAAAGACTACACTTCCAAGCCTCCTTTACAGTTGGCATGATCACATGACTGGTTTTAGCAGGTGGTAAGGTGGTTGTGGCGCTAGACTTCCCACATGGCTGACCACGGTTCAAGTCCTGGACCTGGCAGCTTGCTTTTGCACTTTCCTTCTCTCTCTACCTCTGATGAACTCGTGAAAAAATAAGAATGATAATAAATAAAATCATTCTTTTAAAAAATGCAATGTAAGCGGAAGCAAAGTGTATTATTTCCAGGAATATTCCTACAGGTCACAGCATGCTCTCTTCTCCCCTCCTCTTCCATCTTCCTGCTAATATACGGGCTGGACCCCCAAGAGTCATATTGGACTACGAGGTGACCTTGGAGTAACTGGGTTCCTGATACCCTAGAACAGCATAGAAGTATGGCCCCTCTAGACTTGAATGTGAAGGAAAAAAATGACCTTCCATCTTGTTTTAGCCACTACTGGAATTGCCTATAACTCACAGCTGAACTAAATGCTAAGCCCCTAGAAGCACAGGGTCTAGATTCTTGGGTTTCCCATGTTACACTGCACAGACTCATCACTTGCCTCTTCTCTCCAAATTAAATAGCAATGAATTTGAAGGGGGTCCACCCCCACCGCCCACTGCCACACGAGGTACGCAGCCTCATACCCAACACAGCGTGTTTTAGGACCGAACAGAACTCTCTACCTGGCTGCACACAACTTCTGAACCTACCTCCGCACTCTCACCACGTACAATCCTCCCTGGAAGGGTAGGCCCAAGTTCAGCACCGCCTCCCCACCCCCCCGGCTTGGTCCACCTGCCTCACGGGAGAGACCTGCCTTACCAGGATGTCTGAGTTTTCGGGGACCTCCCCTGCGGCCGGGCTGGTGCAGTTGTGGAATTTGAACACCCAGTACTCCTTGGCAGTGATAAAGAAGCCCCAGGGCAGGAGACTGCCCACACCCAGGCTGAAGAAGATGATGTAAGTGCTGCTGTAGCGGTCCTCGGGCCTCTGCAGGCTGGGCGCCGGGCAGTCCAGCTGCTTCTCCAGCAGGGCCTCCTGGTCAGCCCGGAGGGAGCTGCTCGCAGTTCTGTAGGTGGAGTTTGAGCTGTGATGGAAGTCATCCTCTGAGACAATGGCCACTATTGGGGCAGAGAGAGAAACGGAGATGGGGTAGGTGAGCAGCAATGGAGGCTGGGAGAGCTGGCGACTCCCTACCCTGACGCCCTAAGGTCTGAAAGGTCACTAAAGCCTGGTTGGAGAACATTAAGGATCAGGGGGAAAGACAAAAAATGGACAGGATGCCACAACTCTAAGTGACCTCAGAGGTCCCCTCTCTCTGCCACTTCTGAGGTTGGGTGTAAACATCACAGCAGAGTGGGGTCAGTGGCCAGCGTTCCAGAGAGTCAAACCTGGTGTAAAGGCTTCAAATTTCTATGCAGCCACTAAGCAAGAAATCCAAACTCTTGGTGGGCAAAGAATGATCTTGAAACATTTCCCAACTTTATGTGAAAAAAGTAAGGAGCTGGGACCAGCAGTTGGCGTAATGGCTATGTTGCTGGACTCCCATGTAGTTGACAGCAGTTCGAGTCCCAAAACCAGTGGCTTTAAACTCACACCAGGCACGTGTGCACACATGCCCAAGACCCCGAGAGGAGAATGGAGGAGAAGAGACTGTGAAGTGGCCATCCCCCTCGGTTGGTGATTTCCTGCTTTCTGTCTGTCTCTCTCCGTCTTTCTGGTGAGTACACTTGCCCTATAACAAAAACCTCTCCAAAAAAAAAAAAAACGTAAGGAGTAAGACAAGGGTAGAATATGCTACTATATGTGCAAAAAAAGTGGGGAGAGGTGGGACCAGCAGAGGGCATATGGCAATGTTACTGGTCTCCCACATAGTTGACCATGGTTCGAATCCTGGACCTATCAGCTTAAAACTCATGCCGGGTGCATATGCCTGTGTGCCCCAAATCCCAAGAGAATGAAGAATGGATTGCGGCGGGGCCAGTCCCCCAGGGGGATGATTTCTCACTTTCTGTCTTTTCTGTTTTTCTCTCTCTGGTGAGTACACACATCCTATAGCAAAAATCTCTCTCTCAAAAAAAAAAAAAACGTGGACAGAGGGAAGATACACACGTGTATTTGGAAGGACACAGATTCCCTCTGGAAGATTACAGAAACTTTTCTAACAGTGGTTGCCTCTGAGGAGGGACACTGGCACAGGGAAGGAGGGGCTTTGCTGCATTCTCATTTATGCCTTTTGAATTTTGAGTTATGTGACTGTATTACCTGTTCAAAAATTAAAATAAGTAACAATAAAGGTATTCAAATAATTTTTTGAAAATCAAGTGGTAGCGCAGCAGTAACTCAACTGAACCCACACGAGAAAGGTCCTTGGTTTGTGTCCTAGACTCTTTCTGAGCACACTGAGTGTACGTGTGCCATGATTAGGGCTGGGTGAAACGGGAGTGGATCATGGCAAAAGGACTCTACTGGTGCCTGTATCTCTCTCATGGAAGAAATAACGAAATAAACTTAAACCACATACACACATAGTTTTGTTTTTGTTTTAGTTTTCCTATAGGGCTTATGCATTCACCAGAAAGAGAGAGGCAGGGAGAGGGGAAGAGAGGGGCCTCCTCCCCCGGGAAGATAGCCACACAGCAATCTCCTCTCTTCCATTCTCCTTTTGGGATTCTGGGCTAACATGCACCCACACCCAGCATGTTTTTCACGCTGCCAGGTCCAGGACTTGAACCATGCAGTCAGCTATATGGGATCCAGCTGCTTTAACCTCCCTGCCACTGGCTGGCCCCCAAAACAATTTTTTAAAACTAGCAGCTAGCATGTGACCTCTGATAGTACCATTCCCTCATGTCCTTTGTGGGAAACAAGAGGCCCAAAGAGTAGAGGATGCAGTCTGAGGGGCCAAGGCCGGGTCTGCAGCTCCTGCCTGGGTCCCCACGTCAGGCATCTCACCTCACCAGAGGCCAGCCGCCCCATCTGTGCTAGCATCTCAGACACACTAAAGATTCTGGGCTATTGCCTTTGTGGCTTTAGGCAAGTCACCATCTTCTGAGCCTCAGTTTCCCCATTTGTAAACCTAGGGCAGCATTTTTTACAATAGCTATGTTACTGTGTGATAAGATGATTTATGAGAGACTTCGAAAAGTTTGAGGGGAAATGAAATTAAAAAACAAAAATAAAAATATAAACTTTATATTCTCAACATAAGTTCCATTGAGCTCAGAATACGGTTCTAAATGATTGACACCAGCCATTTACTCCCCGCTTAAGGAGCTGAGGGTCCCGGAGTTAAAACAGTCTTTTTCACATTAGTAACTGAAGAAAAACAGGTGCCTTTCTTTCTTTCTTCCTTTCCTTCGGAGAGATTTTTGTTAGAGGGCACATGTGCTCGCTGGAGAGACAGAGAGAGACAGAGAGACAGAAAGCGAAAAAGAACTCCCCCCTGGGGGGAGGGAATGGCCACACCGCAATCCCTTCTCCATTCTCCTCTTAGGATTTTGGGCATGCTCACACACGTGCCTAGCGTAAGTTTTAAGCCGCTGGGTCAGGGACTCGAAATGCAATCGACTACATGGGAGTCCAGTGACCTAACTGCTTTGCCATCTGCTGGTCTCAAAAAATGGGTGCCTTTTAGAAGATTTTTAAGATTAGGACACAAAAAGGCATCAGAAGGAGTCAAATCAGGGCTGTAAGGTTGTTGCTGAATGAGCTCCCAGGGAATGCTCAGGACAGCCCTTGCGTGATGAGAGGAAGGAGCAGGAGCTTTGTGGTGGAGACGGATGCTCTGCCGAAGCTTTCCCAGGTGTTTCTCTGCTAAAGCTTCAGCGAACTTTCTCAAAACACTCTCATCATAAGCAGATGTTATAGCTCATTGGCCTTCCAAAAAGGCAACAAGCAAAATGCCATAAGTGGCCCAAAACACTCTAATGTCTTGGACCGGACCAATATGAAGTGTATTCATGATGGGAAAATTCATCTGGTGTGCTGCAACAACACACAGTGACTGAATGCAATTAATGAATTAGTTAATAAGACAGTATCCTGAAATGAAATGAAAGAAGGAAGAACTCTTGCTCTGCTCTCAATGATCGGCTCTTGCCGTGGCTGCACAACTTCCACCTCTTGGTAGCGCTACTCTGGTTGCGCTTTGTCTTCAGGGTCCTGCTGGGAAAGCCACGGTCCCCTCTTGCTACGGTTCTCTGAAGAAATGCCTCAGGAGCTTTATCCCACTTGTTTAAACTTTCTATCGGCTCAAGTCCCAGACCTGGCGACTAGCTTTCTCACCTTCCCTCTCTCTGTGTGTCCCTCTCTGGCGAGCACACTTGCCCTATAGCAAATTAAAACAATAATAATACACAAAATGAGACAAATAATTTTTAAAAGAAATGTCCATCGAGAGCACTGTCTCCTCTGCGGCTGACCTGGGTGCAACTGTTCTGACCCCTACGGAGCAGAATGTTTGCGCGACTTTAACTTTTCAGCCGCGCTGGGGTAAGCTGAACCAACAGAACGTTTATGGTTTATGGTGTCGGCTATTGTCTCTGCTGTTAATGGTCGGTCCTCTTCCACTAGGGCACCCACAAGATTAAGGACAGATGAGATGATGTGGGGCTTGAGATTAGATTCCCAGGTGAGGGTGCAGGCTGGGGCCGGAGCCTTTAACTTGTGGGACCTGGCACTGTCTCTGGGTAGACAGTATCAGAATTGAAGTGATCTAAAGGAAAATTGTTGCAAAATTGCCTGCTCGCTCTAGGGCAGAATCCCCACACACTAGGTGACCAGAGGTCACACAAGTCTTCTGGGCTGATGGCTGAGTGAGAGGACAGGAGAAACAGCTTGGTTTGTTTCCCACATCCTCACACTGGGGCTGGCAGTGGCTGGTGGTGGAAGCAGCTGTTGAACAATCAGCATTTTCCCCGGTACCTTGGGCTTGTCACCTGGCTGGCTGGCCGCTGGGTTTGGCTCTGAGGTAGCATGCCTACTCTACGCTCCAGATAACACTGGGGAAGTGGCAGCAGCTTGATAAATGGGAACTATTTCCGTAGTGCTGAGGACGGGCCACTCTGGAGTCCCTTCTACAGTAGATTCCTCCCTACCCAATAAATTGGCAAATAAACCTATCTCGGCTCGCATAGGAGGCTGGGCCTTCCCAGAGCACCAAACCAGGAAGAGCAGGACCTGTCTTCCCTGGTAGGAGTGGAAGACTCCTCACCTGGGCACAGAGCCTTACCCACTTTTACAGGAGAACCTCCTAGCACCCCTTGGAATTAGGCAGGCCAGAAGTGATGGCCTCCTTTTTTCAGATGGGAACACTGAGGCTTTGAAGCACTTGCTCTGTTCCACATTCAGAGAGAAAGAATTCTCACTCGCTAAAATTAAGTCCAGTACTCAGCAGGCCAATGCTTGTGGCTAGCACCTGAATCTGTGTGGTATCTTAGGTACTACTCTCACACCCATTTCCCAGATGAGGGGTCCGAGGCTCAGAAAGGTTGAGCCAAGGCCACAGAGCTCTCAGACGGTGAGCGTGAGGTTATGCAGCCCATCAGTCTAGGGCCCAGGCCAAGCTCAGAGGCCTTGCTGGGAACCTGTGTCTGCCGGTTCCAAGTACAGCCATCTTTCCTGAAGGCCAGAGGCAAAGGCGGCGCTGAAGGGCACCCTCATCACTGCTGCTGAAGGGTCACCTCTGCACAGTCCACCCTCCCTTGCTGGGACAGCACAGATGCTGGAGCAAGCAAACGGGAGGTTGCTGAATCCTGGGCCCAGAGCCTCCAGCCAGCAAGTCTAAACTCTCCTGGCTGAGCGGAGTCCATCCTGACGTGATTCACATGCAGACCAGCACCAACCAGCTACCCAGCAGCCTGTGCTCACCTCGCACTTTGGAAATCCGGGCTGGGAAACGTGAAAGGACGACATGGCCTCACAGGCCAGCAGAGGGCTGACAAGCGCTGCGTCTGGGATGCTCAGCTCCGGAGCAGAGTGCAGGGGCCACCTCTGAGTCGCGGGACCTCCTTGCCCAGGCCCCCCACTCAGCTCCTGGTGTTTATTTGTCCAGGACCATTCAGCCTTGACCGATCTTCTGAAGGAGCCAGGAATCCTCTCTAACCCAGGTCACAGGCCAGGCATTGGAGTGAGCAGTCTCATTACTCTTTATAAAAGGTTAGCTGCTGGCTAACAGGAATTTTAAAAGAAAGACGGGAAGGGAAGGGAAGCCCAAGCTGACCCAGGACAGGCTGGCTGTGGCCTGGGTGGTGCTCCTCCACAAGCAGGAGCTGCCCCAGCTGGGCCCTCCTCCTGCCTGGGTGTCTGGCAGGGTAGCCCCCCACATAAAGCAGAAACCTGTGGGTCTGGGGTCACCGCACACTGCCAGGGCTGGAAGTCTGGGTGCTGGTGTCCACAGGGCTCTGGTTCTGGCTGTCAATAGCCCCTCTGTGCCTGACTTCTTCGGTGTCCATGAAATGGGGATGGGGGAGTGGCTCTGTCAGGAAGAGGAGGCACCACCAGGAGGCCATGTAGACTAGGCTTTGAGGTGAACCCCAGCCTCACTGGCAGTTCAGGCCAGCAGTCAGTCACTCCTGGACACTCTGGGCTGCCTTGTCCCTGCCTAGGCCCCAAATCCTGCCCGCCAGTCCTGGCTCAGCAAATGCACAGGAAAGAGGAGGAGGGAGTGAGGAGGAGACTCAGGAAGCCGGCTGGAGGGAGTGGAGAGCTGGGCGGTAGCAGAGCGGATGGAGCCAGAAGGGCAGGAAGGCTCCCAGCTAAGCCGCAGCAGCCCGGTCCGAGAGCGCGAGCCCGGGGCTGGGGAGCGCGAGCTCCGGGCGGAGGAGCGTTCAGCGACGGCCGCCCGCCCTCC
>NW_006207862.1:2864832-2878302 GCF_000334495.1 Tupaia belangeri chinensis
CCCGAGGCCGCACGGCCACTGCCACCGGAGGCTGGGGTTCCCGGCTGACTCGGCTCGCGGGCCGGGCCCGCAGGCCGGGCTCCTCCTCTGGCCCCGCCCCGCCGGCGCCGGCCCCGGCCGGCACTTCCCGGTTTGCACACTCCCTCTCCTTCTGTGTTCTCGGGCGTTTCTGTGCTCCCCGCCCAGCTCTGGACTGGGGCCACCACTTACCCGTTTCACAGGTGGAGAAAAGGAGGCCCTGAGCCTTCACTGCCCACGCTTGCAGTCGAGCGCACGGTGAGGCCAGCTCTCCTGGCTGCTCGGTCCCGCGGGCCCCACGGTCTCAGCCCTCCCTTTGCTGCCCCAGATTCCTGCAGAGGACACCCTCCACATGCAGCCCCCACCCCTCCAGGATGCCGCCCAGGAGTTGGAGCGGAACTCATGCCCCGGCTGAACTGGCCTCCCGGGCTTGGTGGGTGTTTACAGGAGACTGAGACCCTGACTGGAAACACCGGGGCCACAGTCAGCAATTGCATCTGGCTCTTACCCTGTGACCTCAGCCCCCTGCAGCTAACATAGCAGGGTGTGCTCAGTCCTGGTTCAGAGCACATGTCCAGACGGCCGGGAGGGCCTGACGTTCTGTAACCATCCATAGCAGGTGCTTGCAGCGGCCAGCCCAGGGCTGCCAGGTGCCACAGTCCCCTCCGTGCTGTGGCCAGGTTCTCAGAGCATTCCCGCTGCTTGCCCTGGTCTCTCATCTTATAATCAGCGTCCTAAACAAAACTCTCTGGGCACCCAGATTTAGGGAAGGGGGCTCCTCAGAGTTGCTGTTCCTCGATGAGCCCCAAGCCAGCACCTTATCTACCTCTTTGTTTTTCTCCCAACACCTGGCACAGGTAAATTTATAAAGCAATGTAGTGTTCAGTGGTCAGGGCCAGGGCCCTGAGCCAGACCCATTAACGAGCTCCTACAGCAGGCAAGTTTGGGGAACAGCACCCTAATTGTCAGCTGTCTAGTCCTGGAGAAGCTCTCAGCTTCACACAAGGAAGCTGAGGGAGAATGGTAAAATGACTAAACCTCTTTGAAACCCAGGGTCTGCTAGGACTACTGGAGGTGACCAAGATTCTTGGCTTGGCCAGACTTCAGGTTTCTGCATCTTCTGCAAGGCCCATCACAGTTGGTTTTTGTTTTGTTTTGTTTTGAGAGAGGTTTTTGCTATAGGGCGCATGAGCTCGCCAGACAGACAGAGAGAGACATAGAGACAGAAAGCGAGAAATCACCCCCCAGGGGGGATGGTCACGCCGCAATCCCTTCTCCTCCATTCTCCTCTCGGGATCTTGGGCATGCACGCACACGCGCCCTGCGTGAGTTTAAGCCACTGGGTCCAAGACTTGAACCGTGGTCAACTACATGGGAGTCCAGCGACATAGCCATTATGCTAACTGCTGGTCCCAAGGCCCATCACAGTTTTAGCAAGAGCACTAAGTTGGTTTAGTGAAAACCTCCACTCCTGGCTATCTGAATATTCTGGGTATCTGATCCGGTTCCTCATCCTCCCCTACCCCCCAGACAATGTCTGACTGCCCTGGCCTGCCCTCTGTGACAATCCTGGTAGGTCAGTAGAGACAGAGTGTCCCCTCCCCTGATGTTTCCTCCTAGTCGTTTTCCACCCACCAGCTGCTCCTGTCCCTTGCCTGGATTCTCTCTGTCCCTGCTATATTTGAAGTTGAGCCTGGCTCTTTCCCCACGTGCAAGGCCTCATTGCAATGTCTGCATGCCTGTCTCGATGGTCCTGAATCTGCCTTGCCATGCGTCAACAAGTGTCGATGAGTTGTTTTTGTTTTTGTTTTTGAGAGGTTTTTGCTATAGGGCACGTGTGCTCGCCAGGAAGACAGATTAAGTGAGGCAATAGATGCAAGCTCTCACTGCAAATTCCTCCACTTTCAAGGAAGAGTCTCTTCTCCCGAAAGGTGGTAGTTTGTTGGGGGGGGGTGTTCTCAGACCTTCATTTTAGCCTCTTTACATTTCAAAAACAATTCTGTAATATAAAAAGCGTTTTCATGAACATTCTCTCACTCGAGGACCACAACCCAGCGAAACAGGACTGTCCCCATGAGAAACGTGAGCTCGGAGAGGTGAAGAGTCTTCCTAGGCACACAGCTGGGAATGGCAGAGTGGCAGACCCAGAGGCAAGACTTTCTTCATGCCACATTGCAGTCAGGAAGGTGAAGCTGGGGAGGGAGGGGACAACATGGGTGACTAAAGTCCCTGGGGCTAGTGAGGCAGCAAATCAGGGCAGCTGCTGCTCCAGCCCCCAGCCCCCAGCCCCCCGTGCCATCTCTTTGGCCCTACACTGTGCTATCTGGCGGCGTGTCCTTCATGCGAAGTCCCGAGGTGTATAGTCGTGTTTAGCTTAGCCATGGAGAACGCACGTGCATGTGACTGAGCGACACAGTCACAGGACACGTGCTGACACAGTCAGAGGCAGCAGGAGCCCTCCTCCAGAGTGCTGGCTGGGGGGCTTTAGGAGGAGCAGGTGGCTAGGGCTGTGTTTAGAAAGGGCTTGGCCACGACTCTGTCATTAAGGCAGAAGGACCTGGAAGACACAGGTGGCTAGCATGTCCCCTAAGCTGCTTCAGGATGAGTGTGGGCCCTTCTCTTCCCCAGGCTGGAGGCCACATCAATGACAAGGTTTACAAAAAGAATGTTTCCTCACAGATGATCAGAAGAAAGGGAAACAGGGCCCAGAAGGGGCATAGAGAGGGGACCGAGTGCAGGTGGGTTCTGCAAGGTGGGCGTGACAGCAGGCACTTCGGGGTCAGGACTGGGAGCTTGGTGTGGGCAGGCCCCATGATTGCTGGCTCCCATACCCTCACTGGACGTGTCCTGGGCAGACCACAAAGGCCCCTTTCAATAGGTGCTGTAGGGGAAGGAAAAGACTTTTCTCTAGCCTCTATGAGTTCTGAGATGGAAAGGCTGCCCAAAAGAAAAGACAGAGTAACAGGAGAAAAGCTGCAGAAGATTAATAACAAGTATATTCTGAGAACTGAGCACATCTCAAAAACATGGCTTTGAGTTCAGGCTGAAAAATCATCTTCAGGGACTAGCAGGTGACGTAGTAGTTACATCACTGGGCTCCCACATAGTTGACCATGGTTCAAGACCTGGACCCAGTGGCTTAAAACTCATGCCAGGCTTGTGTGCGTGTGTGCTCAAAATCCCGAGAGGAGAATGGAGGAGAAGGGATTGCGCTGTTGGCCATTCCCCTTGTGTGGGGGAGGAGGGATGTCTTGCTTTCTGTCTCTGTCTCTCTGGTGAGTGCACACGGCCAATAGCAAAAATCTCTCTCTAAAAAAACAAAAACAAAAACAAACCAACAACAAAACAAACCATCTTCAACTGAAACAAAGGGAGAAGGGTGTGGGGATTCCTGGTTATGAGGAAATGGCCAGGAAACGCTTGATAAGCAAGTCTGCAATCTTGGTTAAGGCCCTCTCCACTGGAGAGGCTGTGACTCCAAGTCATCCCTCTAGTCCTAGCACAGAGAGGGGGCCCTTACTTACTTACTTATTTATTTATTTTTTGCCATAGGGCATGTGCACTCACCGGAGAAAGACTTACTGAGACAGACAGAGGGGAGGAAAGAAATCACTGCCGTGGGGATGGCCACCCTGCAATCCCTTCTCCTTCTGTTTCCTCTTGGTATTTTGGGCATGCACGCCCACGTGACCGGCTTGATGTTCAAGCCACCAGGTTCAGAACTCCAACCATGGTCAGTCAGGCAATGCTTTAACCAGCATACTATCTGCTGACCCCAGGAGGCCCCTACAAATGGAGATTTTCTTGATCAAAGTACATCTCTCCTACAAGAGGGTAACTTTTACTTTCATTTTCAGAACTTTTCCTGTGTCTGCAGTTTCTCAAAACAAGCAGCTCAAATCTTCCTACAGAGAGGTGTATTTTGGGGCAATGTGTTCTGGTCTGCTTCAGCCACAATGTGAGGCAGTGTGTCCTGAACCCCCTCAGTGCCTAGGAGTGGAGTGGCCCCCCTTTCTGCCTTGAGGGTCCCCGCTGTGTATCTGAGAGGAGCTGGGGTGCGTGGGTCATTGGGTCAGGGTGGAGCTGATGGCGGTGACCACCCACGTGCGAGTACTGTCAGAGAATGTCAGTGGAGACGTTTGTGAGTGGTGAAGATGCCTTTACTCCCAAACACACTCCCGGAAGAAAAAGAGCAGGAGGAAGAAGATAAGACAGAGGGGAGGGAGGGGGAGAGGAAGGGAAGGAAGTCAGAGGGATGGAGGAGGAAGGAAACGCCCCCGGGCTGGTGTGTCACAGCTCACAGCTCGCAGTCCTCAGCAGAAGCAGCGGGTCCCTCCTGGGCTGGGCAGTGTGCTGAAGGGTCCTGGGCGTGGGGCAGAGCCACCTGGCTGTTGGCGCTCCTGGCCCGAGGAACAGGGGTGTGATGTCAGGACTGGTGGGGAGTCCCATACGAAGGACCCCTGGCTCGATGGCCAGAACAGGGCTCTGGCGTCCAACAGACTGGGCCTGATTCTGTTTGTGTGTCTCTAGGAAGTCAAGCCGCAGTGTCCTCCTCTGTGAAGGATGTGATAACACCAACCCTGTGGACCTCTGTGTCACAGAGTAGGTCCCCGATAAACATACTGACTGTCGTTAATCTTAGAGGTGAGCCACGAGGACCCTATGCTTCCCTTCTGCCTCTGCCACTGCCGCCCACCACAGGGGAACCATCACATTTCACCCCCCATGCAGCATCGTGAGAAGATTCTATTGTCAGCCCCGTGCTTCTGAGGAAACTGGGGCACAGAGAGGTTAGCACCTTGCTCGGGGTCGCACAGCTAGTAACCATCAGAGCCAAGATTCAGACTGTCACCTTTCTGCCTCCAGAGCTCATCCAGGGGTCCAGTGAAAGTGGTTAGGGTAGATGGGGTCACACATGCTCCATCTTTCAACATTGGAGCCCTTCAAACTCCCTTCTTTTCCCCTAACCGAGAGACTGCTAATCTGCAAGGATTAAACAATTGGAAAGAGCCTGAGTATTTTGCACAGGCAGTTTTAATCACCCCCTGCACCTCCAGCCCCAGCGCAGAAGTCAGCTTGGTGAATGGGAGGACGCCTTGCATGGGGTTCATGGACTGATGCTGCCATCTTGTGGCACTGCTCTGTCACTGCATGTGCTCTCAGGCAGGGATCATTCACTAGGATCTTTCTTTCCAGGGTTACCCGGTCCCTAAGATAGGTACACGGGTTCTGGAAGGTAGGATATCACCCATAACTGCACTAATTCTAATTTAATGCCCCACTCCAGCTCTAACCACTCCTCTTTGCCGTGTATTGGTTCAAAGGCTCCTTCTAGGAAAGCTTGGGACTTCCTGGAGACCAGCCCTTGATGCCCCTCCCAGCTCCCCTCTGTCCGTCAGGTATGACGTTCTGCCATCCTGAGGCAGCTTAGACCCCAGTGTCCATGCCTGTACAACATCCTTCAGTGCCCTAGCCTCCCGTGCCCCTTGTTTCTTTGGATTTGGTGGCCAGCCCTGGCTAGACAAACCTAAACCTGAGCGCAGGAGTCCGCTGGAGTCAGCGCAGGCCACGGGGTCCACTTGGCATCGGGTTATAGCCCCGGACGGTCCTCCTGGACTCCCCAGCAGTCCTGCCACATGCCCTGGCCCCCGCTCTCCACAGGCGAGGCCATCTTCGTCCTCTGCTCACCTCAAGCCCTGAACACAGCCCACCCTAAGTCAGCCTTGCCTCCCCACTCCTCCTTTACCGAGGAGACAGAAGCCGGCTGTCAGGGATCCCCCCATTTCTCTGCACCACCCCTACCCCACAGCACCTGTTTTGAGTTGCTCTCCTTCCTAAGGTGGTCCTCCTCTGACGCCTGATTCCCTTCCCCCCTTCCCACCTGCTCAGGAGCCTTCAAGGATCCATCAACTCTTCTTTCTGTGAGTTCAACCTCCCGCTCTCTTCCACATCCTTATTACTGTTTCTTTTTTTTTAAAAAAAACCTGACATCTTTTTATGGAAGTATAACCGACCTAGGGGTTAGTGAGCAGATCATAGTGTCGAGTCTATGAGCGATCACGATTAACACGTCCGAACCGCCTGCATCTAGATCAGGAAACTGAGCATCTCTCAGACTCCAGGAGCACCTGGAGGAGCTGAAGACTCCCAGGTGGGGTTCCACTAGCTTTATTCTGCATGAGGTTGCCCATGTTCCTTTTATCCATCATTTTAATTTTATCAGATGTCTTTATCTGTAAGGTGTGTTTCTTGTAAGTGGTATATACTTAAAAAAAAAAATAATTAGTGTATCTATGTATTTGTGAGATTTTTCAAGCCACCAGGTCTGGTACTCAAACCACGATTGGCCATGTGAGAATTCAGCACCTTAACCACCATGGCACCTGCTGGCCCCAAGTGGTATGTATGTACAGTTAAAATATATATTTAATTTTATTATTATTGTTTAATTTTCTGTAGGGTACATGTGCTCACCAGAGAGACACAGAGAGACAGACAAGGAGGGAAAGTGAGAAAGCAAGCCACGAGGTTCGGGTCTTGAACCATAGTCAGCTATGTGGGAGTCCAGCACCTTAACCACACCACCACCTGCCAAACCCTGGTATATACTTTAAAAAAAATTAATTCTATCCGTATCTTTTACTTAGAGCCTTTATTCACATTTAAGTAATTGGTGAACAAGTGTATTTGAGTTTAACCCGCCTACTTTTTCCCCCTAAGTGCATGGGGTCTGTGGTTCTCATTTTCTCCTTTGTTGTCTCTTTTGGAATCGAGCAACCTTAAAAATGATTTCGTTCTCATTTTTATATGTTAAATATCCACCAGGGATTGTATTCACCCACACGTGACCTACTGGACTCTAATATTAATTGGTACATTTCCCACTCTCCCAGGTGATGCAAGTTTCTTCAAAAACTTAAATTTCACTTATCTTGCCCCAACTTTTATGTTACTATTTTCATATAATTTAGTTCTACATTATAGGAAAATGCAAGAGACCTTACTTTTCTTTTTTATCCTTGATATTAGTTGCTATTTACTCAATCTTTATCTTTTCTGCTGTTCCTCATCCCTTCCTGCATTTTGTCCCTTCCTAGAATCATTTGTATGAGCCTAAAAAACTCCCAGTGGTATTTCTTTCAATGTCGGTCTGTTAGCAAGGGAGTCCTTCAGTTTCTGTTGGTCTGGATATTTTCAGGAAGTACAGACTTCTAGTTTGGTGGTTGTTTTCTTTTGGCACTTTAAAGATGTCATCTCATTGTGTTTCTCAATCCATGGCTTCTGGTAAGACACCAGATATCAATCTTATTTGTACTCCTTTGAGGTTGAAGTCAGGCTACTGGAGGGTGCCCACACGTGGGCCCTGTAACTTCCCACCTCCCCGGAAGATAAACACGGTCTGGGGGTCCCTAGGACAGAATCCAGCTTCCCAGACTTTCTCTGGTCTGGGGATTCAGCTCCTTCTTGGTTCGTCACGTAGATTTTTCAGCTGCCACCTGGTGGTGACTTTTATATTGTTCAACTCGCACTCTGGCTGACAGAGCCTGGGGTCTGATCCCCTCACAGCGCCCAAGGGGCTGCTAGAGTTCCAGGGAGCTGGTAGTGGCCTCTCTTTCACCCCAAAATGGGCCAGTTGTCTGGTCACTCTTTCTCCACCCGCACTTTCAGCCCCATATATTGGGTCATCGGAAAAGTCATGACGTATTTTTCTCTGCAAAAATGCATCAGGACTCTTTCAACGATCCAGGAGATTTTCAGGTCAACCAGACGCTGAGTGAGGACAGAGTTCTTGTCTGGGACTCTGGAATCCGTGTATCTGAGAAATGGTCTAGGTGTGTGAGGATTTCATTCCCATGTGAGGCGGGTAGGAGGGCCTCTTCCATTTTTATGGGGTGCAGAGCTGCTAGCTCCTAGACAGGTGAGGTCAATCAGGTCTCAACTTTCAGGGTCAAATTGATGTCAGCTGGGGTGAGGTTCGCGTCTGGGACTGCTCTGGCCTCTGTATAGTAGAAGTTGTGTGGAAGACGGCATAGTGTCGGTGAGGACAAGGGTAGGACAAGGGTTTCCAGTCCAGTGTGAGGCTGGAATCCGGTTCCTAAAGTAAGAGAAAGCTGGACCCTGAGCCCACTAGATGTCAGCCGGATGATCGGAATAAGGCTCACCTGGATGTTCGGACGTGCGGTTTCTAGTCTTTTTCTTGGTCCCATGTGTTGGTATGTCTAGTACTTTTTGACTGAATGCCAAACATTACAAATGAAAAGTTGCAGAGTTACCTAGCTTCCCGCCAGCAGCTGGATAAGGGACTAGGAGTGCTGGTTTTCTGTCTTCTTGAGGTGTGATATTTTTCCTGTTTGCTCTTACTCCTAGGCTGTAGCCCTCAAGGATCCTAGTTAAAAGCTTGGTTTTTTTACCAGGGCTCCTCCTTCCGGGTGGGCCCGCAACTTCCATTTTTGTCTCTCTGTTGCAGTGGGTGTCAAAGCTCTGCTTAACTTCTCCGCCACTTAGCTGCTACTTTCATTTGGCACTCACCGGGCAGAAACCAGCAAGCGGCTCGGGCAGGGTGGAGTCAGGGAAGAACAGAACACCCGACTCCTCTGAGCTTCCCTTCTCTCTGGTGCATTGGTTCTCACGTCTCCGTTTTAGTAGCACTGGAGTGGTCCTCCCAGACTCCCAGTTATCCTGGCTCATAATGCTGCTTTGCTATTAGCTTTAATACATTCTATCGGGGCCAGCAGGTGGCATGGTGGTTAAGGTGTTGGAATTCCCACATGGCTGACCATGGTTTGAGTCTTGGACCTGGTGGCTTGCTCTCTCTCGCTCTCTCTTTCTCTGACAAAACTCATGTGAAAATAAATAAATTAATTCTTTAAAAAAATTCTGTCTTTACACCCCAAGTTTATTGTCTGTCTTCCTTCACCAACATTAGAGTTGTGAAAGTCTTGTTTAGTGTAAGCAGGGTTGTATTGAGCGGAAACGGAACCTAGCTAACTGTCTGCACTGGCCCAGAAGCTCTGGAGTCCTGTCCTGACCCAGGGGGACAAGGTGATGGTTACCCTTGGGTCTGAGTTTCCCCGTCTGTAGAGCCAGGCGGAAATTCCTCATCCAGCTTTTCTCCAGCAGTGGTGGTAGTGGGGTTGATTCTGAAAATCAGGGAGGAGCTCGGTCTGAGTGTTTAGTGGATGCCCAAGGACATGCCAATGTCAGGAACAGTATAGACCGAGGAGGGGCTGTGCGGGCTGAGCGGGAGCACTGATCTGGGAGTCAGGAGAAGACTGGCCCTAGCCTGTGACTCACTGACCTTTTCCGGGCTACATGAAAAGAAAACATGTGGGACACACATGAAAGCGCTTTGTGATCTCAGGTGTCTGCAAATGCAAGCATGTTCCTTCTATCTTTGTCTGATGGGGCAAGTTTAGGCTACATAAATAGAAGTACTGAGCTCAGAATGAAGGAGGTGATAGTAATCATCCCTGCTGCTCCCATAATTCCTAGTCATGCTGATGGTGACAAAATGGAAAAGAACCAATACTTGTTGCCCTCTGACCGTTTACGTTGGGGTAGAGGCTGCCGTCCTCACTGTAGGAACATCCAAGTTTCCAGGAGTGTGCGTAACCGGCGTTTAAACCTGGGTCAGGCACATCGCAGACTGCTCCCTTAAACCTGCAGCTGAGCTGGGATGATGTGAGCACCCATTTCCTGAGTGTCCTTAGTGCCAAACCCTATGCTTTGTGCTGCCCAGACACGGGTGGCTTTACGCCTCCCACACCCTGTAAGGCGAGTACCGCCATGATTCCCCTGTGGCAGCTGAGGAAATGGAGGTGAGCCTTCAGCACCCTGAGGGAGCACGGAGGGCATGTGGATGCTGAGCCAAGCCACACGAGGGCCCAGCATTTAGCTCTAGGGCAGACCGTGAGAGCCGTTTTCAAGTCTCTGAAAGCTGGCGTGGAGTAGAAGGCTCAAATTTATTCTGTTGTCTCCCAAGGGTAAAGTCAGACCCTAAAGTGAAAATAAGTAAGCATTTAATAAGTGCCAGCTATTATTATTTTAAAATTTATAGGGCACATGTGTTCACTGGGAGAGAGAGGAGGAGAGAAAACATTCCCTAAAGGGGTGGCCATGCTGCAATCCCTTCTCCATTCTCCTCTCCGCATTTTGGGCATGCCCACGTATGCGCTGGGCGTGTTTTTCAAGCCACGTAGTTGGCTGTGTGGGATCCAGCTGTCTTAACCACTCTGCCTCTGCTGGCCTGCCAGCAATTATGATGACTATTAGGTAGTAATGAGCTCCCCCTCACTGGAAGTATTCAAGTGCAGACTAGGCAAACCTTTGGGCCCTGCTTCCGGCATCAGGTAGGCGGGGATTTGGAGCAGCTGAGGATACCCACTTTGGCTGTCCTTGAAGTCTGTGGAATGGGTCCTGGTGACCCCTGCACTCCTTAGCTGCAGAATGCCCGGCATGCCTGCCTTGGGTAATTGCAGTGTTTATGGGTGTGCATGCCGGGCCCCTGTCCCTGGGCACCTGCGAGTAGGGGAATAGTTGCGACTCAAGGGCCTGCTACAGCCAAGCCCTGCCAGCCACACCCTGCCCTGGGTTTCATCTGGCAGAGCAGAGACTTCTGGGGAGAGGACCAGCCTTGGTCTCCAGCCCATGGAGGGACTGCGCCGGGCACCATGGACTGTCAGATGCAGCCCGGGGAAAGCAGCACCCAGGCAGGGGCTCCTGGGATCCAGACAGCAAACTCCGAAACCAGCATAGCTCTGAGCCTGTACCTTTTCTCTTCTCCCCTACGTATCCTCTTCCAAACTCATCTCTGCTGGGAAGGCCCCCCTGAACGGGACCCCTCCAGGTACCCGAGTCCCCAGCCCATGATGGCGGTATGCGCCATGGTCTGTAGGCAAGCGTGCCCTGCCACTGTGCCTACCGAGGCCGCACGCTCCCGGAGGGCAGATGCAGGCGTTCCCTGGTCCTGGTAACTTTCAGGGGCAGACTAGCCCACTGGAGGTATCCAGGCCACAGCTGAGCCCCGGAGCCACAGGTCCCAGTCAGCTGGCAGGGCCGTAGGCTCCACATACTTCAGGGTGTGAAGAGGTTAGAAGTGTCATGGCCCAACGATCTGGGACACCCCGCTTACCAAGGGGAGACCAGCTTCGCATGGGGTTTTTCCGAGCCTTTAATGTGCTGACTGGGCACTGACTCTCCACGACTCTCACCGCAAACTGAGAGCACAGAATCCACTGGAGAGCAGGTGACAGACGCCAGGAAATGCTAGGCCCAGACTCAGCTCACGCACGGAGACCTGACGTCCACAGGGCGGAGCAGACCAGCGGAGAGAGGAAAAGGCGCCCCTTTCAAGACGCTCATCTGTGGGGAAGTTAACACCCACTTACTGTGGTGGTGTCATTGTTTTTGAAAAACCCGTTACTGCCACCTGCTGGCGATATCTCACAGAAAACACGAATCTCCGACGGTGCAGGTGGGAGAGAACTGGGTCCAAAATCTCTGACCCCACCTGCAGCGTTCCCTTTCCACCTGCACAGTACTCTCAGGTGCCGGGCGAGGGTTCGGAACCGCCTGCTTAGCCCGAGCCAGTGAGGACGTTCCTTTTTATCAACTCCTGCCCCATACCTAGCCCGGGGCACTTAACGACCAACTCCTGAGCAGATCCTGAGGATGCTTCTGCGCAGAAAGCACGGGCAGGTGGGCAGGGACGGGAGTCCAGACCCGGCATGGGCTCTGACTTGCCGTGTGACTGCAGGAGGCCCTGACACTACTCTGGGCCTGTTTCTCCTGTCACATGAGGCACTTGAGCCTGACCATTTCCAGGGCTCAGAGAGCCTCCATGGAACTTGGAGAAGTTGGTGACAGAAAGACAGCCAAGAAGACAGCAGGAAATACAACCTGAGTTTTTTCAATTAGACTAGGAAATATAATTTATTTCATAAAAATTAATTTTGTTACAATAGGAATGCTAAACGTTATTTACAGGTTGTAGTTTACAGAATAAACAGAGGTGGGTAGGGGGCCATCCCTGGAGTCCTGCACCACACCCCCAGCCCCTGCCCCTGGACATTTAACTATGTCCACGCCCCGGTGAGGGGTTCCAGCCCTTTGCCCCATGAGAGCTACACCCTGTACCCAGGCTCCTGGCCGCTTCCCTTCGGAGGCCTGCTAAGGGCCTGGCTCAGCTGCCAGGGGGCTGGGGGAAAGGGGGCAGTGGGCCCTGGGTGGTCTGGGATATGAGGGCCCTGCCCTGAGCCCTGGAGCCTGGGGCCCTGCGAGGGCGGGCAGAGGGAGAGGCACGTAGAAGACAGACTGACCCTGTGGGCTCAGGAGGGCAGGACACAGGCCCATGGCCTCGATGTCCAGGCCTGCCTGGGACGCAGAGGAGGGCTCACCCACAGGCAGCCGGGCCATGTGCGTGCGTCCACGGGGCTCCCTGACGTGCCCTTGGAGAAAAGCACAGGCACGCACGCACACACATACACGCACACACGCGCGATGAGAGACGTAAACACCGTGTGCGCCTGCACAACCTCGACGGCACCCAAGCAGCTGCTCTCACGGTATCCGGGCCCCGGGGGCTGCCTCTGCTCACCCACAGGCAGGTGGGCCATGTGCGTGCGTCCACGGGGCTCCCTGACGTGCCCTTGGAGAAAAGCACAGGCACGCACGCACACACATACACGCACACACGCGCGATGAGAGACGTAAACACCGTGTGCGCCTGCACAACCTCGACGGCACCCAAGCAGCTGCTCTCACGGTATCCGGGCCCCGGGGGCTGCCTCTCAGGTAGGAGGAAGAAAGACTTCTGACCCCACTCCCAAGGCAGGCAGCGAGGGCCCGCCAGACAGCGCCTGGCAGATGGGTGGAGTCGGCAGATCCTTTCTGGGCTTTTCTTACAAAGCTGGACAGTTGGAACCCTCCCAGGAGGCTCCAGCTACCAGTTCTGTGCTCCTGGCCACGGGACATGATTTCTAGAAGTCAGATTGGAAATGGCACCTGGGTGGTTGGCCGGGGCTCATCCAGCCACAGTTCCCATCCTGGAGGCAGTGCAAGCAGGCCCCGTGCAGGGGTGTGAACGAGAGCGGGTGTGGAGGCGGGCACAGCAAGTGTGGTCTGCCACCCACTAGACTTTCCTTCAGAGGCCTAGAAGACGGTGAGGAGAACCCGAAGGGTCTCAGGCGGCAGCTGTGGGGCCTTCTAGGTATAAACAGGGTAACGAGAGAAGGCAGTGACAGGCCGAAGGTCACACAGTCTAGGGCGGAACTGGAGCCTGAGTCCTGGTTTGGGACTCCCAGGCCGCATGTGGGCATGGCAGAGGCTGTGGTGGCAGCAACACGAGTCTGCCATGCACATGTGCCGGCTAGCCTGGGTGGCCCCAGCACAGCACAGCCACAGGACAGAGGCCGCACAGCGACCCGAGGCTGTGCCCACGGGGGGCAACTCGCT
>NW_006207862.1:2878922-2880979 GCF_000334495.1 Tupaia belangeri chinensis
GTAGGGGCTGCTGGGCTGGGGTGAGATGTGGGGTGTGCTGGCTGGCCCTGCCCAGAGTAAAGCTACCCAGGACCCTCCCCCCTCGAGAGTGCCCAGTAGGATCCTCCTCCCATGCTTAGTCTGCTCCAGCCCCATCTCAGCCATGCCGCCTTCTCCAGGAGCCACTAGACTAAGACCAGACCAGAACATCCTCCCTGGCTCACAGCTGGCCTGGTCCATCCCAATTTAGATACCAGGGCCTTAACCTCAGTTCCCAGAAGCCCAGAGAGACCAAGCCTGAGGGGCATCTTCTGGGGCTGCAAGAGGGAGGACCCCACCCACTCCAGAGTCTCCAGGGCTCCTTGTTTTGCGAATTCAGCATCTACTTAAGCTCTGAGGGAGACTCAGTACCATGGTGAAACTGCCTAACCTACTCCCGGTCCAGCTGGGGAACCTGAGGCCTTGCCAGAATTAGTACAAGATGCACTCCTTAGCAGCAAAGGCTTCCCTGTTCAGTCTCTCTCCCTGATAAACGCCCCCCCACCCACACACGCGCACACACGGGCACTCCTGCCCGTCAGCCACACTCAAGAAAAGAGTTTTCTATTTTTTTGTGTTGTTTTTCATTTTTTTTTTTCTTAAAAAGGACTTATCCAAGTATCTGGATAATAAATCATTGGCGTTTCCTAAGAAACTGGGTTTTTCTTTTCCCTGTGGTTTTGGTGTATTTCTTCTTTACGCCTGACTAGTGGTCTGAAGCACTCTTTCTCTCCGTTTCCTGTCTCTTGGATGGGAGAAAGCAGTCTGTCTGAATTGTATCTGACTCTTCAAAGAGGAAAAGGGTATGGGGGCAGGAGGGGCTTCGGGAGGAGGGAGGAGTCAGTAACTGAGGAAGAAAACCAAGAAATGGACTAAAACCCACGGAGCCCAGAGGTTGCAGGGCTGAGGGGGAAGGATGGGGTGAGAGAGGGCTACCTCCTTGCCTCTCCAACTGCCTGCAGAGGCCTCAGTCCCATTCAATTCCCACACCTGCAGGGGTCTGAGGCCAGGAGAGAGACAGCAGGATGGAGGCGGAACACTGGGCCCTCTCTGCAACAGAGCACACACATTCTCTAAGGCTGGTCGTGGTCTGGGGGCCGGGGCTGGGGAGGAGGAGGGGGCAGCTCTGGCAGTGAGCTGGGGCAGCGGAGGCCGAATGTCCATCAGGAGGCTGCCCTGGGCCTCCCTGCACCTGCCTCCTGCCAGTCCCTGCCAGCCTGTGGTCCAGGTAGCTCAGCAGTCCCCATCGGTGGCCATGGCCACCAGCATCTCGCTCTTGCCCATCTCCTCCAAGGCACTCGCCAGGCTGTTGAGGTCTCCGTCGTCTTGCTGCAGAGCTTCCCAGAGGTCCAGGATCACACCCGTGGGGCTCGCTTTGGTGGCAAAGTAATTCAGGTACCTGGCGGAGGGAAGAAGGCTGCTGAACTCCCTGAGCTGGCACTCAGCACCTCCCAGGGCCTGGGGCTGGGGAGAAGATGGTGGGCTCTGGGGCCCCATGGGTCTGGGTCTGAGTCTCTGTCCCTATGTCTGTAGGCTACGCGGCTCTGGGGAAGTCAGTGCCTGTCTCCGAGCCTCAGTCTCCCATTTCTAAGATGGGAATGATGCCAGTTACCTCCCAGCGTTGCAGACAAGATCCAAGATGATCTAAAGGAAGGGCCAGCATTCTCTCTAGCATAAAGCCATCTTGTTCATCATCATCATTATAATCATTAGAAGACACCAGCACCAGGAGAGACTACCCAAGGCCAGCACACCGCTCTTTTCTCCCCTCCCCCAGCCTCTTCCCCTGCCTGGTCTCACCCCAGGGACTCCCGAGAGCAGGGATGGAGCCTCGGCCGTGTTTGTAAACCCTGCCTGGTTCTGGTAACGCACCCTCCTCGTGGCCTCTGTTCAATGCAGACTGACGAAACATACTTTCAATAAGTGCAATACTTATTACTATTGTCATGGTAGACCAACATTTGAAATTTACCAAACAAGTGGTTTTTTTTTTTTTTTTTTTTTTTTTTTTTTCTTAAAGAGTTTTTTTGTTTAGGGTA
>NW_006207862.1:2881409-2886950 GCF_000334495.1 Tupaia belangeri chinensis
AAGTGGTTTTTTTTTTTTTTTTTTTTTTTTTTGTCTTAAAGAGATTTTTGCTGTAGGGTACATACACTTGTCAGACAGAAAATGAGAAATCACCCCCCAGCGGGGATGGCCACGTTGCAATCTCTTCTCCATTCTCCTCTCGAGATTTTGAGCATGTGTGCACATGTGCCTGGCATGAATTTTAAGTCACCAGATCTGAGATTGGAACCATGGTCAACCACATGGGAGTCCAGCACCTTAACCACGATGCCACCTGCTGGCCCCTCACCAAAGAAGTTTCGACAGCATGGGATAGCCCATCACTCATCGAGCATTTCCAGAGCACCTGCCCTGTCCTGGGCGCCGGGTACTGATGCTGATCACACCCACTCACGTCCCAGCTTTATCTGACTCTCAGGCCACCCCAGGCGGGCAGGGGAGAAGACAGGACCTGGAGACTGGGCGCTCATTGAGTCTGCCTGGCTCGCAGTCCAGTCTCTGAGGAAGACCCTTCTCCAAGGAACAATACTTTCAGACTTAGCACCTCCAAACCTGAGCTTCCAGTCTGCCTTGGCAAAGCAGAGACCACCACCCTGGGAGCTCTCCCACCTGCCGCTGCCAGGCCTCCAGGACCAGGGAGGAGACGGTGGGCCATGGTTTGAGTGGGGCAGGCCCGACACTCACCGGTCCATGGAGAGCTTCTGCGCCAATAGCCGCCAGTCGTTGCCCCTCGAGTTGGGGGCGTCGAGGCTATTACATATCTTCTGGCGGATGGACAGCGGGATCTTGAAGGCATAGGGTCCCAGCTGGGTGGTGACGACGCTGCCAGGGGCAGAACAGAGGGCATCCAGGGAGCCAGCAGGTGTCTGGAAGGACGGGGGTGAGAGGGAGAGGGACCGGGTGCTGGGGGTCTGCCCTCCAGTCTGCCTACCCTGGGACCATGAGCTCACAGAGCTCCTGCCCACCCAGCAACTTTAGGCAGGCTCCAGCTGGTCAGGAAGGGCCTCCTCCCTCCAAAGGTGAGTTCCCGAGGCAAGGGCTGCATGGCCACCCCAGTCACCTTGGGTACATGCTGATGCCACCTCACGATTAGGAAGCCCAAGGAGCCTCTGCTGCCATCTAACCCACATAGACCCATTTTACACACGTAGAAAATGTATCTAGAAAGGAAATGACTTGCCGTGGTCACATGCCAAGTTAGTGGCAGGGGGGTCTGGACCTACATTGTGCTCTTCATGCTGTTCTGAAAGGACACCAGCACTGTCACCCAGGCTGCCTGGGGTTTTAGGTCTCAAGCTAGATTTACATTGGTCAAGGGCCTCAGGCTTAGACCTGGGTTTGAATTCAGTCTTGCCACTGTATGACTGTGCAAACACCTGCCCTCCCTCAAACCTGTTTCCTGTCACTCAAGTGGGGTCATATCTGTCATTCCCGTGCCTCTGGTGGTTGTGAAGATTTAGTAAGATGATACATGCGCCCTGGTACACACCAAGCACACGAATGGCACTTGATACATGATAGTTGTTAGCAAAAGTGGCCAAGTCTCCACTCAGATTTGGGAAGGAGGGGAGCTGTCTTTATGGTAGGCAGCATTTCCACCCCAATGAGGGGCTGGAAGCTCCGAGCTCCACAGAGCTGTCTGCAGCCCTCACCTCTGCCAGCGTGGTGTGCAGCTGAAATATCTGGCCCTCCCCTTCCACCTGCCGCACGCAGATCTTGCAGGTGAGCTCCGTGGAAGCCAGGCTGTGCCTCTCCAGCGTGAAAGTGCAGTGCAGGGCCTTCTGGCTGCCGCTCCAAATATGATAAAAGGGGATCTCCTGTGGAAAGAGGGGCCAGGCCCAGGAGGCAGGGTCAGGCTGCCCTACCCTCAGCGCTCCCCTGCTGGGCAGTTCAGGTCTAACCACCAGGTGAGCAGAGGAAAAAGAGCTGGTCAAGGCCCTAAAGCTGGCCCTGGGTTCCAGAAGGGAGCTAGGGGAGGGCTCATAGGAGAGAGAAGGTCAGTCTGAACATGTGAGTGCACCCGTGTGGGTCTGGGAAGCCTCATGGCCTCAGCGTGTTACGGGCTGGTGGGGCAGTGGGTTGTGGTCATGGGAGATTAGTCTAGACAGTCAGCCAGGCGTGCACACTCTTAGATAGACTGGCCTCCCTGAGGATGACGGGGATGGGTGATAGGGAAAGTGTGAGTACGCCAGTTGAATTTGGACAGGTACGTGACGGAGGACACGGAGACCGGGGTGGGACAGAAATGGGGATGGCAATGACAAGTACATCAGGGAGGAAGCAGGGTTTGGGGGCGTTATTGGTCTTCCCTGGGCAGAGCCCTAAGTTATGCCCCCTCTCAGCACCCACCCTCCCTCTCCTCTGGCCTGCCCTGACCTGGTACTTGGCCAGCAGCTTGCTCCTCCAGTGGGCGTGCGGGATGTCATGGAGAGACAGGCGCAGGTTGTGGTAGCTGTCCTTAAACAGCAGGGGCTTGGGCTCTTCTACCAGGTAGCCACCCAGCGTCCGCTCCAGCTCCAGCACCTCCTGTGGCCAGGGGCAAGAGGAAGGGGGAGCCCATCACATCTGGCCACCGGGCTCTTGACTGCTCCAAGCTGAGGATGGGGCCAGGCATTCGGCAGGCAATTTGGCACGTGCTCCAGAAGGCTTACCGTGTGGACAGACAGATGGATGTATGTATAGACAGAAAAATGGATGGGTGAATGGACAGGTAGTGGGACAGATGACTGGATGGGCAGTGGGATGATGGATGGATGAATGGATGGACAGATGGATGGATAAATAGATGGAAGATGGATGGACAATAGACAGGAAGACAGATGGCTGTACGCATGGATGGGTGTACGAATAGAAGGAGAGATGGAACAGCTGTACGAATGGATGGGTGTACGAATAGAAGGAGAGATGGAAAGAAGATAAATGAATGGCTAGGTGGACAAATGGGCTGTTGATTGAATGAGTATGGGTAGATGAACAGGAAGATGGCAGGATGGATGGGTGACAAATAGACAAATGGTTGAATAAACAAAGAATGCCTTCAGGTCCAAATCTGGCAACGTCCCTCTCGATCTCTGGCCATTGTCTGGCCAAAGCTAGACACCAGCTGTACCCCCCTACTATGCAGCCCAGCCTGCCAGGGCATTTCTCAGGAGCAGCCAACCCATCATGGGCCTCCTGGAATTTCAGGCCCAGCAGGAGACACCCACTCCCACGGGGCCCTTTCACTTGCATTGCATCAGATCACAGTGTGGAGTGTGAGGCACCACATGAGACAGAGAGACAAAGCAGCTGGCAGCCACCACTGCCAGGGGAGGGAAGAGGCTGAAGCAGGAAAAGGGGTTTAGATACGGCCACGTATTTGTACATGTCTAGCATTAAGTGAGGATGAGACTGGAGTCCTGGGACCTGGAGGAAGGCTGGGAGGGGATGGACGAGGTCTCCGAGGCCATGGGGGCGGGTGGTACTAACAAGGTTCCACACCTGCCCTGGTCAGGCTCGGAGTGCCAACCTTCCCTCCCTCCCTGCCCCAACTACTTCTCAACTGCCACCTGCGATGCCTTTCCCCCACTCAGGGACATCACTGTCAACCCCTGCAGACAACAGGAGCCTGGCTACCAGTCCCAAGCCCTCTCCTCTTCTTGTCCACCCCATCAGACACTGCTTCTGTCTGTCCTACAGACTAAGCACAGAGGCCAGAGGCCCCTCTTGGCCACGACCACTGCCTATAGCCCACGGTTCAGCCCCAGCGTCCCAACTGGCCCCTCTGCCTCTTGTCTACCCAAGTCTGTGGTGTGGCTGCAGGGGCTTCCTGAAGAACACCTGTGAACAGGTGTCTTCTAGGTCTTCCTCCCTCTGCACTGGATGGATTCCAAATTGTCTGGCCCAGCTCCTAAGGCTTCTGGAAGGCTGGGCCCTGCCCATCTCTCCAGCTGCAGCCCTCCAGTCTCAAGCCTTGCACACCCCATATATGCTTCAGTCACACTGCACACTGGCCTCCGTGTGAGCTGCTCTGTCTGCAATGCCCTTCACCCCTCTCTGCCCAGAACTGTTTGTCCTTTGGGGTTTAGGTCGAAAGTCAGCCATCTCCAAGCCGTTCCTCACCAGCCCACGCTCCTCCCAGTCTGGTGTTCACCTGGCCCCCTGCAGACCTCCATCAGCGTCCTCCGCCATGCCCCAGTTGTCTTCAGAGACCCCATCCATCCCCTCTAGCCTGGAGCCTGGCAGGCTGGAGCTGTGCTCGGTTCACCTGTACATCTCAAGGGTCTGATGCAATCGCAATGCCCAAGGATGCCCGAGTGACTGAAGGAGGCCGAGGATGTGTGTGTGGGGATACCTAGAAAGTACCCTGCAGCTGCCTGGTGGGGTGATGTAGCCACCATGTGCAGGGTGAGTGGGCACCGCTGGCCTGGGCCTACCTTCAGAGCTACGGGTGTGTCCTCCAGGCAGTAGACCCGGAGGCTGTACTCCAGCGAGGTGCAGAGGGCGGGTGCGAAGATGGCCAGCTGCAGCCGCTTGACTGCCGAGCGGGAGTAGGACTCTCCCATGAACACGTAGGTGCCCAGCTGGTCCAGCAGGATGTGGCAGGACCTGGCCTCCAGTTGGCAGTAGCAGGGGGTGTTCAGGGTCTCCTCATCCAAGGTCACCACCTCCTGCAGTGGGACAGTGGGGGTGGGGTGGACGGGTCACAGTCATCCAGGCTGGGTTGGGAGAAAAGAGGTTTCCCCAGGCCTCCCAATGCCCCTGGCCTTGACTCCTCACCTCCCAGTGGCCCTGGTGGGCCTGAGTCTTGAGCTGGAAGATCCAGTCGCCAGCACTGACTTCAGCACAGTGGGGCACAGTGAGGATGACAGGGCGGCACAGCAGGAGGCCCGTGGGTCCGCAGGTCACTGAGGGGCTCAATACTGTCTGTGTCCCTTCCGAAAGCGGGCTGTGGGCAGGGGTGGGGGAGGCAGTGAGGGAGGCCTGCAGCCCAGAGAGGGCACAGGTCTGTGGCTCCCCTCTCAGTGCAGCTTAGCCTGGGCAGGAGGCAGGTCTCTGCCCTCAGGGCTCCAGATCTCCAGCGGTCCACGGGCACAGGGGGTAGAGAAAATGGCATGCACCTCGAGGTCATCTCCAGATTTCTGCTAAATACACTGCAAGATTCTCATGGCTGGACATCGGCTGAAGTTTCAAAAGTTTTGAACCTTTGCAGAACTTTTTTTTTTAGTTGTCAGAGGGCACGAATGCTTGCCAGAAAGGGACAGACAGGGGGCGAAGGTCACACGCCCCTCCCCCAACCAAATTTCTTCCTCAGGATTTACATTGCGCACACACATGTACCTGGCTTGTTTTTCTTTTCTTTTCTTTTTTGAGAGATTTTTGCTATAGAATGTGTGAGCTCGTCAGACAGACAAAGAGAGACAGAAAGTGAGAAATCATCCCCCAGGGGGGATGGTCATGCTGCAATCCCTTCTCCTCCATTCTCCTCTCAAGATCTTGGGCACGCACACACATGCGCCTGGCGTGAGTTTTAAGCCACTGGGTCTGGGACATGAACCACGGTTGACTACATGGGAGTCCAGC
>NW_006207862.1:2888444-2895471 GCF_000334495.1 Tupaia belangeri chinensis
GGGTCCAGCAGGATGTGGCAGGACCTGGCCTCCAGTTGGCAGTAGCAGGGGGTGTTCAGGGTCTCCTCATCCAAGGTCACCACCTCCTGCAGTGGGACAGTGGGGGTGGGGTGGACGGGTCACAGTCATCCAGGCTGGGTTGGGAGAAAAGAGGTTTCCCCAGGCCTCCCAATGCCCCTGGCCTTGACTCCTCACCTCCCAGTGGCCCTGGTGGGCCTGAGTCTTGAGCTGGAAGATCCAGTCGCCAGCACTGACTTCAGCACAGTGGGGCACAGTGAGGATGACAGGGCGGCACAGCAGGAGGCCCGTGGGTCCGCAGGTCACTGAGGGGCTCAATACTGTCTGTGTCCCTTCCGAAAGCGGGCTGTGGGCAGGGGTGGGGGAGGCAGTGAGGGAGGCCTGCAGCCCAGAGAGGGCACAGGTCTGTGGCTCCCCTCTCAGTGCAGCTTAGCCTGGGCAGGAGGCAGGTCTCTGCCCTCAGGGCTCCAGATCTCCAGCGGTCCACGGGCACAGGGGGTAGAGAAAATGGCATGCACCTCGAGGTCATCTCCAGATTTCTGCTAAATACACTGCAAGATTCTCATGGCTGGACATCGGCTGAAGTTTCAAAAGTTTTGAACCTTTGCAGAACTTTTTTTTTTAGTTGTCAGAGGGCACGAATGCTTGCCAGAAAGGGACAGACAGGGGGCGAAGGTCACACGCCCCTCCCCCAACCAAATTTCTTCCTTAGGATTTACATTGCGCACACACATGTACCTGGCTTGTTTTTCTTTTCTTTTCTTTTTTGAGAGATTTTTGCTATAGAATGTGTGAGCTCGTCAGACAGACAAAGAGAGACAGAAAGTGAGAAATCATCCCCCAGGGGGGATGGTCATGCTGCAATCCCTTCTCCTCCATTCTCCTCTCAAGATCTTGGGCACGCACACACATGCGCCTGGCGTGAGTTTTAAGCCACTGGGTCTGGGACATGAACCACGGTTGACTACATGGGAGTCCAGCAACATAGCCGTTACGCTGACTGCTGGTCCCTACATTTATTTATTTTTAAGAGAGATTTTTGCTCTAGGGAGGGTGCATGCGCTCACCTGAGAGACAGAGAACAAGAAATCATACTCCCTGGGGTGGAGGGAAGGGTGGCCACATTGCAATCCCTTCTCCTCTAGTCTCCTCTTGGGATTCTGGGCACGCACAAAAACTGGTTTTAAGTCACCAGATCTGGGACTCAAACCGTGGTAGACTCTGTGGGGGTCCAGTGATGTAACCATTACGCCATCTTCTGGTCCCATCAGTTATATTTATTTTTAATTGTCAGAAGATGTGTGCATTCACCAGAGAGAGAGAAAAGAAGGGAGGAAATGCACCCCACACCCCCATGAGGCCTGGTCATGCTGTCACCCCCTTTCTTCTAGCTCTCCATCCTTTCAGGATGAGGGGCATACATGCACATGTGCCTGGCATGGTCCTCCAGTCACTAGATAGAGGATGCAAACCACCGTTGGCCATGTGGGATCCAGCTCCCCTTGCACAGTGCCCACCTGTGAGCCGCACGTTGCTCTCACTGATTACAAATTAGGCTAAATTCTCCGTCATAACTGACTGGCCACTGCGTGTGTGGGAGTGTGTGTGTGAGCATGTGTGTGTGTGTGTGTGTGTGTGTGTGTGTATCACAGGGTCACATCCTTTGCCCATTTTCATACTAAAATGTTACATTTTCCTTATTGGCCTATAAAACCTCTCTGTATAGTAAAGCCTTTGTCCTACATATAGCCAGTTGGTCAACCTCTGCCAGTTTTGTGAGTTCTGCAAGTTTTACATGTGAGTGTAGTAAATCCATGTTTTCCTTGAAGGACCAGCTCTGGCCTTAGGCTCAGGCTTAGGAGGGAAGGTGGCGATGTTATCCAGTGCCGGCCAGCACTGTGGTGCTGTGGCAAAGCACTGCCGAAGAGAGGCTGGATCCCACAGGCGACCATGGTTTGAATCTCCAGCCCAGTCAGCTCCAAACACACTGGGCATGCTCGTGAGCACTGAAGAGCCAACGAACTGGAAGACGGGAGGAAGGGGATCACGATGCCTGCCCCCAGACCCTGTGAAGGGTCATCTCTCTCTCTTGTTCATATATACCCACCCAGTTGTGAACAAAGGGGAAAGAAGTTCTTAATAGCAACCACCATGCAAATATCTGAGCCCGGCGTGGGTAGGCAGCATGGACAGAAAGGAAGAGAGCACTGGGCTGGGGTGGGGTCTCTACTCACAGGGTGTTTTCTGCCTTGTTGATAAGCAGGTACATCTCGTAGAACTTGCCCTGGGGAATAGCTCCATTGGGCACCAGCAGGCTGACACCTAGGGAGAAAGGGAGGTGAGTAGGGAGGGGCTGGAAGCAGTCCAGCGGCTTAGGAGAATAGGGGAGGGGAGACTGGCCCCCAGCTTGGGGCAGGGAGGGAGGGTCTGGGGGTTGGATATACAGAAAGGACAGCCCACTGCCCACTTCTGGCTTGCCCGGTACCCTTTCACACAGCTGTGGGGTGTGGAGACGGGGAGAAGACCGGGACCACAGAGAAGGCCCAGTGCCAGGCAGCCCCAGGCCCAGCCCAGCAGAGACACTGGGAAGCTACAGACTGCAGGTCTCACAACCTGCCCTTTCTGCTGCTAGGGCAGTGCTCACTAGGCTGCTGAACTATACAGGGTGGTTCTCCCCCACTTCACAGAGAGAGAGACCGAGGCTTGGAGAGCAGCTGGCCCTACTTTCCCTGTCCAAAGGGAAGGCACAGGCGGGCGTGAAACCCGGGTCTTCTATTCAGACTTCTGTATTTTACTATCACTTCTTGGCCCCAGGCCTCACTTTCTCCATCTGTGAAACGGGACTGAGGAAGTTGGGGCATTCAGAGAGGACGATCTAGGCCAGGCTGCTGGCAGGCAGGGCAGGGCCTCACCTGTGCCAGGAATGCTGAGCCTCCCGCCCAGGCAACCAAAGGTGCCGCTGACGCTGCTCCCCGGGTCTCGGGGCAGGCCCAGGAGCTGCTGGGAGCCGAGGCTGGCACTGCGCAGGTGCAGGAAGTGGGCATCCCGAGTGAAATCGCCAGGATACGTGCCAGGTGGCAGGACACCCAGCAGGTCGGCCCCGTCTGGCAGGCCTGGCGCAGAGCCAGTGGTGTTAGAGTTGTAGACCTTGATCTTGAGGCTGGGCAGGGGGTCAAGCAGGGGTGAGTTGGTCATGGGGATCTTGTCGGCCGAGTCCTGCAGGGCATACACGGGTCCACGGTAGATGCTGGCGCTGGCCGTCAGGTCGGGAGGGACTGATGGATGCAGGAGCTGTGGGTTGCCTATGGGAGGCAGGGGGTGGGGTACTGTGGTCAGACCCAGTCGTGCCTCACTTGCCCAGATCCCTGTTCCCGCTCCTGCAAGGGCCCTCCTGCTGCAAAATCCTGTCAGACAACTAGCCGCCAAAGGCCCAATATTGCTATTGCTGCCCTGGCAGGAAGCTCTGGGGTCCCGCCAGCCTGGGCTGCTTCCTCCTTGTCCCTCTCATCCACTCCCACCCATGCAGTTATCTCCATGAAAAAGCTGTGGGAGGGGGCCCGGAGCCCCAGCTCTGGTCAGGCCACTGCCATGCCCTCCGAAGCCCCGAGCACGCCCACCACCCCAGCCTCCTTGGGTCCTTACTGGGCCTCGCAGTCTTGAAGTTGACTGGGTGGAAGCCGCCGGTGAGGGCGGCAGAGGAGTCGGTGATGTCGGCGTCGAAGTCGCGGCAGTTGTGTCGGTACACCACCACCCCCACCACCATGAGGACCGCCACAACCACGAAGATGGCCACCACGAGGCCTGCATACAGCGCCACATCCCCCGAGGCCTCCAGGACTGTGGGGACAGGAGGGCCAGGTGAGAGGCCAGGCAGAGACCCCTGCCTCAGGAGGCAGGGAGGCCCAGGGTCCCCGGGGAGAGGCAGGGCCTGGGGCGCACTATGGCCGTGCTGAGTTCTAGTCTGAGACCTTCTATGGCAGGCTGGTGACCTCAGGGGAGGCTTGAGCCTCTCTGAGCCTCAGTCTCTTTGTGGGTAAAATGGCCCCCAAGCCATTCGCTACTGCCTCCTGGGGTGGCGCTGAGTGGCCATAGCACAAAACGTTCAATTCCTAAGCTAGCTCCCTGCTCACGACCGCCAAGGAGATGGGGCTGAGGCTCAGAGTCACTGGGGCCTGTCTGTCCTATCAGAGTCCTGTAGAGAACTGCACCTACGGAACTCACTCAGCCTGCACCGAAGGTCCCACTCCCAGAGCTCCAGCTCTAAGCAGCTGCTCTGAGCACTTCTCGTCCATGCTCTGAAGGGGCAGAGGGGGAGGGGGAGCAGGGAGGGAGCGAGGGTGGAATGAGATGCCTAAATGGGATAGGGAGAAAACTAGCAGTGGGGAGGCAGTAGGAGAGGCCGGGGCACAGGGAGGCTGCATGTGGTGACACTCCCCTGCCCAGGCATGCTGCTGCACAGCCAGAAACAACCAGACACGGCTGGCAGGAAGGTGTCAGGGCCAAGAGGCAGGTTGGGAAGAAGGGCTGTCCAACATGGACTTCCCGTGGTGAGAGAAATGCGTCTATACCACCCGCATGCAGTACTAGCCACGCGTGGCTACTGACCTGCCGTGGTCAGCGCAGCTGAGGAACTGAATTTTTAAATGTATTTTCAATGAATTAATTAGGTTTTGGCAGAGGGTGTATGAGCTTGCCAGAGAGGGCTAGCACCCCACTGTGGAACCGCAATCCCTTCCCTTCGATCTCTCCATCCCGTCAGGATCTAGGGAGCACACAGAGCGACCTAGTGGTATGTTTTCCAAGCTGCCAGAGCCAGGATTTGAACTGTAATTGGCCGTGTGTGATCCAGCTCCCTTAGCCACTGAGCTACGGGGCAGGCCCAAATGTATTCAACTAAGCTAACAGCCGTTGAAGTAGTCACACATGATGAACAGCTGTCATACTGGACAGCTCAGGCGGAGCCCAAAGGGTGGCTGGTGGCTTCTCCCACCCCGCCTTGATCCTTTTGGGGGCTCCAGGAAGCACCTGGGGCTGCCTCCCATCTGGAGGCCCTTGGGGAGGGAGGCCTGCTGTCACTGACATCACTCCCTGGCCCTTGGGGTCAGCCCAAGCCCTGCAGCAAGGCAGGACACTGGATGTATGCCCACCTCCAACATCCGTCTGTCCTCAGTCTCCTGTCAGCAGCCTTAGTTCCTGGGCTCCCCTGCAGGGCCAGGGTCCCACCTCCATGGAGGCTGCTAGCTTGGGAGGGAAGTCCTCCCTTCTCAGGTTGGCTCTGCTCTTAATGTCCTCACTATCTCATCACCACCCTGGCCCCCCAGTGCGCTGGGCTAAGGGCCTCACTGCTGATTTCTTAATTCCAGAATCATTTGGAAATGGTTTAATTCCCACAGGCCAATCTGCCCAAGTGGCTTTACTGCAGCAGAAGCCTGGCCTGAGTCTGGAGGACAAGCCCTTGGGAACTGATGCATGGCACACGGCGGCAGAAGACAACCTGGGGGGCCTAGTTTGGCTGCTGGGGGTGACAATGAGAGGCACTGATGGGCAGGTGTGGTGCTGTCCCCTGGCCCCATCCAAGAGAGGAAAGCCAAGGGCATAGGGTTAAGAGCAGCAGCTTTGGCTACAAAAACATTTGGATTCAAATCTGGGCTCTGCTGCTTCCTGGCTGGGTCCTGGCAGGTCTTTCCTTCCAAGACTCAGTTTCCTCTCCTGTAACAGGAGAGCCAGCAGGTGTCTTATCTGGGCTACAAAACATGGACATAAGCAGAGCTGGATACAAGGGGACCCCACAGGCGCTTCTATTATCTCTGTCCTGCAGCCCACATCAGAGAGCAGCCAGCCAAGGAGAACCAGGGATCCCCAAAGGAAGGAGGACAACCATGAAATGGGACTTACGGTGGCCTTTGGGGTCGCCTAGAGTTTTCTTATCTGTCGAGGGAAATAAAGGGAAAGACAATGACATGGATGACAGAACGAGTGGCAGAGGAGGCGATGGGAAGTGGTGCGGATGAGATGACGGATGTGGTGGAAGGCAGAGGTCCTGAGGGCTGCTCCCCTGAAGGCTGGGCACTGGGCCTGGGCTGGGCCGGAGCTCATGGGGCCCCTTCTCGGTTCGAGTCCCCACCCGCAGGGACCCCCTCCCGAGGACTCACTTTGCATGCACAGCCCGTCTGTGCAGTTCTTGGAGTCGAGCAGTGTCCCGCTGCAGTCCCGGCCTCCGTTCTGGGGTGGGGGCGCCATGCACTCCCGGCTGCGCCAGTGGGCACACTCCGTGCTGCAGGCCGACCACTTGCTCCACTCTGTCCACGCTCCATCAACTACGGGGCCCCACACACACGTGCATGAGTACACACACACACACGCACGCACGATGCACACAATGCAGGGAAAGGGGCCAGGACAGACCACACCCACACAGTTCCACACGGAGGAATAGTCAGAGACAGCAGGGGGACAGGAAGAATGCAGTTGTGCACACACAGATACAAAGCCCACACCGTTCACATGGACGCATAACCCAGGGGAGAACACAGCCGGGAGTGCAAGGACAGACAGGGTGGGCACACACAGAAAGAGGAAGAAAGGGAAGACGACTGTTAAGGGGATTACGATCCATGGCCAAGGGGCATCCTAAGAGGGGCAGCAGGTGCTCCCTGACTGGGCAGCTCTGACATCCGGGCCTGGGGAAGACACTGAGGACCCTTGGCTTGGAGGGCAAAGGAACCCAGGCCGAGAGAGTTGGGAAGAAGACTCCCTCCTCCGAATGCAGCTCAGAGCCTCTGCCTGTATCTCATCAGCAGGGCAGAACAAGAGGCAGAGGGCAGAGGGCAGAGCACCTGGTCCAGCCTGGCCGGCTGGCTGTGGCCCCAGGTCAAGCACTTCCTGCTCCCGTGGGGAGGGAATGGCTGCCTGGCTCTGGAGCACAGCACAGATGGGGGGGCTCTGGCATAAGGCTGGGTGTGGTAGCATGCCACCTGCCGGGGGCTCCTACCTGGGGACCCAGGGGGGC
>NW_006207862.1:2896044-2898688 GCF_000334495.1 Tupaia belangeri chinensis
GGCGGGCTGTGGCCCCAGGTCAAGCACTTCCTGCTCCCGTGGGGAGGGAATGGCTGCCTGGCTCTGGAGCACAGCACAGATGGGGGGGCTCTGGCATAAGGCTGGGTGTGGTAGCATGCCACCTGCCGGGGGCTCCTACCTGGGCACACAGTGGTGCAGGCCGTTTTCTGGAAGGCCTGGCCCTCGCAGAAGGCACCTCCGTTGAGCGGGGCGGGGTTGGTGCAGGTCCGCGTGCGCTTCTGCCAGCCTCGGCCACAGCGGTTGGAACAGGGTGACCATTCTGCCCAGCTGGACCAGCCGCCATTCACTGTTGGGGTTGTAGCTGTCACCTGGCTGGCCCTCTCTGGGGCACTCTGGCCCTTCAACCTGTCCCATTGGCCCTCCCCAGTTAGACCCTCCTGCCGGCAGGGCTGAGGACTCAGATACAGCAGGCAGACCTGGGACCCAGAGGGGACCCAGGAGGACACTGCTTACTCCCCATACCACTGTACAACGGCAAACAGTGTCCAGAGGGGGTGCACACGTCTCCCTGTGAGGGCGGGGACCCGCTTGGGGCTGGGGTTCAGCACAGGGCTCTTCCTGTCACCGGCTAAAGCCACCTCTGCCCCTCCTGTCCATGAGGTTCAGGGGCAGTAGAGAAGAGCTTACAGGGCCTGGGCTTCAGTCCCTAACTGCTAGGAACATAGGTTTGGGAGTGGGGCCACTGAATGAGTCTGCCTCAACCCCGGCCCAAGAACTGTGTCTCCTTCGGTGGCAGACAAGGGACTAGAGCACCGGCGTGCCCAATTTGCCCACTGATTTTGCTGCATGACCTCGGTCAGGCCACCTCCTCTCCCTGGGCTGTACCCCTTCCAGCTGTTTAGGGAGGGTGGGGGTGGGCTGCAGCCCCAGGCTGGGGTGGCCGCACCGTAGACGATGATGGTGGCAGTGGTGCTGCGGCGCTTAGCCACGATGTTCTTGGCCACACAGGTGTAGTTGGCCGTGTCGGCCAGGCGGGCCTGGCGCACCACCAGGCTGTGCTCCCGCGTGATGTACACGTTGGGGTCCAGGGACGGGTCCACCAGGTCCTCGTTGCGCAGCCACTCCACCTGGGGGAGGGGCATGCAGCTGCACGCGGGCCAGGCCAGCTGCCTCAGGTGGGAGCGGCCCTGGGCACCCCGCCCCTAGTGTGGGTCCCTAGCCCCTCTCACCTCGGCTGGGGGGATGCCCTCTGGGGGGCGGCAGGGCAGCACGATGCCCTGCTCCAGGGACACCTCCTTGGCCAGCGGCTCCTGTTCAAAGTTCTTGCGCAAATCTGGGAGAAAAACAAGAGTGTCCTCCTGCCTGGGGCCCTCACACCTGCTCACCCTGCTGGCTCTGTCCCTCGGTCCTGGGGGCCATGACACATGGCAAGAGGAATGCCAAGTGCCCCGAGACATGGAGGTGACCAGGCTGCTGTCCCTTGGTGCTTTCTCTACCCATCAAGGCAGGGTGTGAGGTCTGACCTGACTCCCTCCTCCAGGCAGGCCTGCTGTCCCCTCCCAACTACCCTGCCCAGGGCCACCCTCACTCACAGGCGATACGGATATAGGCCTTCTGGCTCTTGGTGGTGCCCGAGGAGCTCCACGCCACGCACTGGCACCAGTACTCTTCCAGCCCGAACACCTTCTCCACCTGCTGCCGCGAGACGTTGATGCGGACTTCCATGGCCGGCAGCCCTGGGGGTGGGAGGGGCAGGTTGAGGGGACTGGGCCACCTGTGGGTCCCTGCACCACCCAGGGCCACTCTGCTCTGCAGGAGAACTCAGGGTGCCCAGAGCACCCGGTTTATAGCTGCAGGAGTGGGGCTCTGAGACATCCATTCCTCCTTCTTAACTACCCAGCCCGTCTCCCTGGAGTCACTCCCAGAAGTGTCCCTAAAGAGGCTTCGGATGGGCTTTAGGCTACCGGCCCTGGCCGGTCCATGGCCCCGGCAGAGGGCAGGCAGACAGCCTGAGCACTGCGACCTTTTTGGGTGAAAGAGGGTGAGGAAGGGTCTGGCTCAGCTCCCTGGTGGGAGCGGGTCATTCCCGATAGCAGTGATGGAGCAGCAACTGTTAGCAACACACGGGCCTTGGCGAGGGGCGGCGCAGACTGGCCACGAGGGCGTCCCACGTGCAGGTGCCACGTAGGCCCTTCCCCGGACGGTGTGCCCATTCGGGATGTGGACGGAGGCTCAGAAAGCTATGACTTGCCACAGGCACCCAGGGCGGCCTGAATCCCAGTGGCGGCTGCAGCTCCCTGGGATGGATTGGGGGTGCCCCCCGGTGGGGACAGGCAGGCTGGAAGAGGTTGAGGGGTAGCCCACAGCGGGGATGCCAGCCAGCAGGTGGGGTCCAGGACTGGGGTGGGCTGGGGGGCCCCTCCCCAGGCTCACCCTACCCGCCTTGTGCCCCAGAGAGCTCGGCGTGCCAGGAGGCCCAGGCTCCTCGTGACCCAGGAGAGGGACGCCAGCCCTCTTCCTGCTCCTTGGTCTGTGGCCAGAACCAGCGTCCTCAGGAGGGAGAAAAGACTGTTTCCAATTTCTCCTCCTCCTGACCCCAATTTCCCTCGGGTCAGTGGCTTATCAGAAAGAGGAGCAGGCAGCTGCTGCGGTGTTTCCATTGTTAACAGAGAAATTAAATTAA
>NW_006207863.1:0-440 GCF_000334495.1 Tupaia belangeri chinensis
GTCGCAGATTTTTGGGATTCTGGCAAATTAGCGATTCCTCCGCTTGTTTGCTTAGCTGTTTTAATTGTAGGCTCATAATTTTGGAATTCATATCTTTTTCTTCCTTAAGAATTGTCTGAGATAATTGGTCAGCTAAGGTAATGAGTTGTTTAGTGGGTAGAGACGCTCAAGCCACATTGTTTCTTTTTACCAATTCCTCATCTAAACCCTGTATGAAACCAGAGTTTAACAAAGTGTCACTCCTCCCATTTTCGAAGTTTTCAGGAGGTATCCCTGAATATTGTTTGAACGTTTTTTCAAATCTAGAAAAAAAAATCGGGTATTGATTCATTTGGGCGAATCTTGCATTGTTGCACTTTTGCCCAATCTATAACCTTAGGAAATACTTGATGCAGAACAGTGCAGAGGAGGTCTGAAAGTTCTCTGCATTTGTTCCTCGC
>NW_006207864.1:0-712 GCF_000334495.1 Tupaia belangeri chinensis
TTTTTCTTTGCTCATATGTGAGAAGACAGCACTAAAAGCTATTCAACTCTCTTTCCCCATCCTGGCAACCCTCCTACCTGTGGGATTTTAGAGAGTTCCAAAAGAGTTCCAATTGGGCTGAAAATTTGGGCATGTTTCCTGCAATTATAGCAGCAGGTTGTTTCTGTGTCTGGCAGTTGTAGTTTGGCAGGGTCTCATTCCCTCCAGAGAGCAAAAACACAGCATTTTCTAAAGTTCTTTTGTTACTGGGAAATGCATTGTAGAGATCATAACCCAGGGAAAGATTAGGGAGCAAATGGGGGCTCTTATTTATCTCCTCAATGACAAATAGAAAGCCCAGCACATATTGGTAGTTCTTCCAGTGGTACCTAAACAGAAGAGACAGTGTTAGAAAATACAGTAAACTTGTGTAAATCAGGGTAAATTCTTCAGCCAAGCCACAAGACATAAATGTTTAGGTCTAGGCTGCCATTCAGAGATTCTCCTGCTCTGGTACATGGAGCTAGTGTGAGTAATATTCACAGGGTTCTAGAAAACCTTGAAATGGTTTTCTTTGTACTTAAGAAACTTGTGTCCAATTAATGAAGAGAGGTTTCCAGGGCCTTGTGAGGGAGACAAGGTTTTATTTAGCTGGATGATGACTCTGCCAACTGAACACAGTTGATTTTTTTTTAATTTTTTAATTTCAATTTATTTATTGGCATTCATTCAC
>NW_006207865.1:0-1075 GCF_000334495.1 Tupaia belangeri chinensis
ATGGGTACCCTATAGCAAATTTTTAAAAAATGAGTATGTGTGATATATCACATGTCTTCTTTTTATAACTTATAGTGTGTTTTACACTTTTTGCTAAATTGGACCTATAAGATCTAAAATAAGGCTCACCTCTAGAAGCACTTCCTCTACACTTTCTCATTTGACTGTTCCTTATTAATCTATTCTTGATATCTTCCCTTAGTTTCAGATGTTTGGATTAAGGCTACTGTGAGCTCTTTCCGTAGTACTAACGTGTGTGCATTTGTTTGAGTTTATGCTTTTGGCATGTGATTGGGCTGTCATGTTGTGTGTCTTCAGAATCCAATTTCCCAAAATGTTTGTAACTGACACTCCAATTTTGGTTCTAAGAGTACGGTTGTTCCACATTTATTGATTTTTTAAAATTTGACCTTATTTTGTATTTCTCCATTTACTAATGTTAAACATGTTTTATATATTTATTGAACACTTAGAAATCTCCTTTGTGAAGTGTCTGTCCAAGTGTATCATGTCTTTTTCTTTGAAAGGGCTCAGCTTTTTTCTAAATAAAGATGTTAATTATCTGCTTCAGAGGAGGAAGCAGGAGGATCATCAGTTAGCAAGACCCTGGTTTCTTTGTTGCCTTTTTTTAAGATTTTGCTAAATGGATAAAAATATGGGACCCAAGTTTGATAAAACTGGCAGAAATGCTATACGTTACAAAAAATATTTCAAGTAAGTAACTCTGGCTGTTCTACTTAAGTCTTAAAATAGGTCTCTGGCATGAACTGTTTCAGCATCTTTAAGGTCAGGTAACTTAGAAAGGCCAACCCTCTCTTTGGCAAGCTTCTGTTTCTTTCTTCTTTCTCACAGCCTAGGGTCACTCCATCACGTATAGGTGATGTAACTGCAGTACCAGATGAGCAGGCCTGAACACCCCAGTGATGTTGATGCTATTCCAACCCTCCATCTTCACCCACTGGAGTATAGATGCAGTACCTGCACTGGTGCAGCTGGTCAACCAGAAGCCTTGGTGCAAAACATGTTGCTCAGACTAGTTGCCACTCAGCCAGGGAGGCAGAAGGCCTTAACTTTT
>NW_006207866.1:0-780 GCF_000334495.1 Tupaia belangeri chinensis
ACAGGAAGCCAAACCAGTACAAACCTACTTATGTGGTGCATCACTCCTAGACTCTGTATGTCTTCATCTCTTTTTTCCGGCTGAGAAGCAATATACCCCTTCTGGGTCAGGCACTGACAACTGCTAGTAAACACCATCAGATTGTGAAAATGGACATGAAGAGCCACTATCTGGACTCTCTGAAGGCTATTGCTTTTAAACAGTATAACCAGACCTTTGAAATTCACAACTCTACAACACCTTTAGAGGAATGAAGCCTTGGACTAGATATAAATATAGATTCAAGGATGATTCATAAAAACACAACAGAAAAAAACAGAATCCAGAGAGTAACTCAAGAAACTTTTGGAGACTACCCTCAATCATGACTGGAATTTGCACAATACAAGCTTGAGACAAAGTTCCAAAGTGACTTAAATGGGGGCGTCTTGAGAGGCAAGAACCCCTCCAGTGTCTGATAAAGTTCTTGAGCCCACACCTTTTGGAAGTGTTGAAATCCTTAGTGCCAGCCGGTATTGCAGATGCACCACTTTCTCTGTTGCTCACTTGTATACCCAACAAGGGAATGAATTATTTTAAAATTTGAGATAAATAAGACCATGGTGTGAGTCCTGAACTTGTGGTTTAAAGTCACAGTGTGAGCATGTGCGTGCATGCCTACAATCCCAAGAGGAGAATGGAGGAGCAGGGACTGTAGCATAGTCATTTCCCCTGGGAGGGTGATTTCTTATTTTCTCTCTCTCACTACCTCTCTATGGAAAGCATACACACTCTTTGGGA
>NW_006207867.1:0-729 GCF_000334495.1 Tupaia belangeri chinensis
ATAGAGAAAATAACAAAAAATCATGAGGATACTATATGAGAAATAATAGATGCCCAAACATCAGAATAATTGGCTCCCAGAAGGTGAAGAAACTAATAAAGGCATGGAAAATATATTCCATGAAATCCTGGAAGAAAATTTCCCAAGTCTAGAGAGGTGCTCAAACATCCAGACCCAAGAAATACAAAGGACCCAAATAGAATCAACCCCAGAAGATCTTCCCCAAGGCACATCTTAGCCAAACTGTCTAAAACCACAGATAAAGACATGATACTAAAACTGGCAAGAGAGAAGCGAGAAGTGACTTACAAAGGCCATCCCATCAGGCTAACACTGGACCTCTCAACCGAAACAATACAAGCAAGGAAAGAATGGGAAGATGTATTGAAAGTGTTAAGGGAGAAACTATTTCAACCAAGATTATTATATCCTGAAAGATTGTCCTTTATATGGGAAAAAAAGATAAAAATCATCTCAGACAAACAAAACCTGAAAGAATTTGCCAACACCAGACCAGCTCTTCAAGAGACCCTGAAGAAAGTACTGCTCCAGGAAAACTAAAGAATTAATAGACAGAAACAAAGGAATAAAAGGCAACTAAGACAATGGCCAACTTAAACGTTGGGACAGATCTGATAAAATCAATAATAACATTGAATGTGTATGGATTAAATTCTGCAATCCAGACAGACTGGCTGAATGGATAAAAAGAAGAAGAAGAAGAAGAAG
>NW_006207868.1:0-422 GCF_000334495.1 Tupaia belangeri chinensis
CTGGTGGCTTGCTTTCTCTCACTCTCTCTGGGCAAATTTTAAAATAAAAACACCCATCATAATAATTAAAATTAAATAAATAATTCTTTAAAAGATCATTCAAAGGTAAACTTTAACTTAATACTAAATCTCAACACACTGATTTTCAAAAGCATTTGGTTTTACAATAATTTACAAAGTATGCAAAATGTTCTTTATTTGATAGTAAAATATTATTTATTTGATAATATACTCAAACTATACTAAAATGTCTTTCAATAAGTAGAAGACAGTGTTTTAGAAACAGAGAATTCTTGAGGGCCAGCAGTTAGCATAATGGCTATGTCGCTGGACTCCCATGTAGTTGGCCGTGGTTCGAGTCCCGGACTCGGTGGCTTAAACTCACACTGGGCATGTGTGCATGCATGCCCAAGATTCTGAGA
>NW_006207868.1:965-2227 GCF_000334495.1 Tupaia belangeri chinensis
CTATCTCTCTGTGTCTCTCTGTCTTTCTGGCAATCACACATGCCCTATAGCAAAAACCTCTTCAAAAAGAAAAAAAGGAAAAAGAAAAAGGGCTTGTGGAAAGACCTTCCCCTATGGGAGTGATTTTTCACTTTTCCTCTTTTTCTTTCTCTCTCTCCCACACACATTCTATAACAACAACAACAAAAAGCTAAAATCTAAATAATTTTTTTCTTTTCATCAGCATGTGTTTAGTAAAAATAATTTATGAAGAATATGCATATGGGCAGTGTGATATATATGCTGATCAGTGTTTTTCTGTGGTGTTCACCTGGAGTGAGACTGCACATACACAGGGGAAAAATTTTTTTTGCTCTCCATGAGTCATGGAGAAATTATAACATATTTCTGATCAAGTAGTTTCAGAACAGAGTAAGCAAAATTTTAGGGGGATCCCCAGTGACCCACTCCCCTGTACAATACTATATGATGAAGACTTAGCTCAGCAGTCCAGAATATGAGAGTCAGAAAATTCCAAAAGCCTGTTCTGGAAGTTTGGATCTGGGTAGACCACCTCTGAGTCCTTAGAATATCCTCCCAGATCATTGTTCCTTATGCCTGAGGCTCTGGGACTCAATGTAGCTATTTGAGTTCTGGGGCCTAGAGACAGTCATAACCATTATATGAGCCATGAAATTATCTTACCCCAAGACCGGATACCACTCAATAAAAATCCTGACACCAGAACCAGGATGGTGCTGAGCTTAAACTGAAGCAAGTTTGGAAGATACTGGTGGTTCCCTGATCTGAAGGGATGTTTTCTAGATCCATGGCACTTGCACGTGAATGAGATGTATGAGACCTAAGTTCCAGACTCAGCTTATAGAAATGGGACTACTATCATCAGATACTGAAGAGAAAAGCAGAAGCAAGAGAAAAAATAAACGCCACAGACTGTTATCTTCAAGCAGTTTTTCAGATAGTAGAACATACAGCCAAAAAAATGGTGGAAAGACATCAAGATCAAAGTAAAGATTTTGGTCCAGATATCTCCAACCTTGTTCACATTCTTATGATAGAAGATGCAGGCATCAATCAAGTGGTAGTTCTTCTCATGGCTCTAGAAGAAAACAAAGTCAAAGTTGTTCAAAAGGGTGAGGGAAATCCTAGAGTTCAAAGGTCTAGATAAAAAAAGAAGAAAAAGAAGGTCCAGGTCGAGACCTTGTCCACATTCCCATAATCAAAGCAGTGAGAGATGAAGTCACAGGAGAATCTATAGTCAC
>NW_006207869.1:0-2260 GCF_000334495.1 Tupaia belangeri chinensis
AGAATTCCCTGTATCCAAAACACTGCCTTTTGCTTATTGAAAGATGTTTAGTGTGCTTTGTGTATACTATCAAATAAAGAATATGTAAAATTTTACATACTTTACATACATGTTTTGTAAGATCAGATGCTTTTGAAAATCAGTGTGTTGAGATTTAGTATCATGTTAAATTTTTACTTTTGAATACAGTTTTAAAATAATTACTTATTTAATTTTAAAAGAATTACTCATTTAATTTTAATTATTATTATCTTAAAATTTGAACAGAGAGAGAGAGGGAAAGCAAGAAAGCAAACCACCAGGTCTGGGACCTGAGTTATAGCCAGCTATGTGGGAGTCCAGTGGCTTAACAACCACTCCATATGCTAGATCCTGATTTCTTTAATCTAAGTCAAACTAGGTTATATTTCATAATTATCTTCAGACCTATGTGGGAGTCCAGTGGCTTAACAACCACTCCATATGCTAGATCCTGATTTCTTTAATCTAAGTCAAACTAGGTTATATTTCATAATTATCTTCAGACAACTGTTCAAAGCCACACAAAAACTAGAATTTCAGTATATGTGTCACTGATAATGATGCTTTTACCAACTTTTTAAAAGGATTAAATTAAGGAGATATGCTATCAGCATAGATTTGTAAAATATATTATCATAAGACTTAAAATAAGTAAAAAACAAATGACAGATTTTTTTTAAAAAGTGAATAAAGAAGAATGAAAGAAGAAAAAGAAAGGAAAAAGAAAAAAAGAATGAAGAAAAAGAAAGGAAGGAAGAAAAAGAAAGCAAAAAGGAAAAAAAAGAAGAGAAATAAAGAAAGAAAGAAGAAAAGAAAGAAAGCAAGAAAGAAAGAAAGAAAGAAAGAAAGAAAGAAGGAAGGAAAGAAGAAAGGAAAAAGGAAGGAAGGAAGGAAGAAAAAGAAACGAAAGAGAAACAAAATATTTCAGGAGCTATGTGCAAACCCAGGAGACCAGGTCAGCCCAGAGATGCCTTCCGGGGCCTCTTTTTCTGCCTAAGGATGCTCCAGCTTCTAGGAGACTTAGGGATTTGTGCAAGCCACCCAATGATGGGAATTCTTGCAGGATTACGGCCAGTCTAGGCATTCTACCCACACCTCTTTAACCTCTCAGGCCTTTGCTGATCTTCTGGTGGGGCACAGACCCACTTCTCCACAACTACAACAGGAAGAAGAACAGTGGTCATGCTCAAGTGACTCTCAGAGAACCTCCTGGGTAGTCTTTGATAACAGGCACTGCTCCAGACTATTGACTTCAGAATGCAGTTTGTTTTTGTTTTGTTTTAATTTTTTCTTTAAATTTATTTATTTTTTTCATTAATTCACTATATATCATTACAACATACAAAGGAATTTTCCATCCAAAATACATTGATTATTGGCTCAATCAAGCACACCAACATACATGTTATCAGCAAATAATTTTCCATTTCTTATATCTTGTATACATTTCTTTTTGCCATCCTGATTCCCTATCCCTCACCCTCCACCATGTCCCAACCTCCTCCCACATTGTGTTTGGTATCAATGGTTGCTTTCTATGCCTTTACCCACCATTTAATTGATTTACTAATGAACTAAATTAGTCTAAATATTTCCAATAGGAAGCACAGCTTTTACATACCTATACATGAACGCAAGTCTGACTTTAGGCATAAATCTCAGTGAGTAGAATGAACATACTATATAGTAGTACCTAGCTGGGACTATATAGCTTACTGCAGTCATCAAATATGCATTTTTTAAAAATTTCGATAAGAACAGTTTTACTGTTTTTTTTTCCCTCCTGAAACTTCTTAAATTACTTAACATTCATTACCTGAGCATCATCACAACATACTAAATATGGTTTCCCATGTAGAATAAACTGCCTAGTGGCTTAATCATGCATATTATCATCAATAATGTGACATTTCTACTTTCATATATATGTATATGTATATATATGTTTTTAACCCATGTTTGACCCTCTGCCCTTTCCCACTCTCCTATTACACAATCTCTGCTATATACAGTTGTCTGCAATTCCTTTTACCCCAACCTTTTGTTGATCACACAATATCATAAGTAATCTAACTACTTTCAATAGCAAATTCAGCTGATGGTTTCAAGAAAAGCAGTTTTGAACTGGTAACGATATTTCCTTGAAACTTAAAGCTTAGAAACAGGTTAGTATTCTGTTCAAATAGGAGGTACATGAACCTATTGACAGCTCAAGACAGGACAAAAATCCTTTAAAACC
>NW_006207869.1:2672-8065 GCF_000334495.1 Tupaia belangeri chinensis
CTTTGAGTGCCTCTCCAGGTTTGGAAAATTTTCTTGTAAGATTTCATGGAATAGATTATCAATGCCCTTATGAGTCTCTTCACCTTCTGGGATGCCTATTATCCGGATGTTTGGATGTTTGATGGTATCTAGTATATCTCGTATATTATTCTCAAATTTTTGGGCCATTTTCTCAGTCTTTGAGGTGGATTTTTCTAGGCTAGCCATTTTCTCTTCTACGTCTGAGATTCTATTTTCTGTATGATCTAGTCTGCTTTTAATACTGTCAAGGGAGATTTTGACTTCCTGTATAATAGCCTTCATCTCTAACAGTTCCATTTTATTCTTTTGTTAAGTGTGAAATTCCTCTTTTAGATCTTGCATGAATTTCCTCACCTCCTGGAACTCGACAACTTCTTTCTCCTTCCTATTTAGCAGTTAATTGTCTCTCTTCTCTTCCATCTCTGTTAGCTTTGCCATTATGAATGTTCTGAATTCTTTATCATACATTTCCATGATTTCCATTAAACTGTGTGTGGATGAAGAGGAGGTATCCTTTTCCCTTGGAGGAGAGGTATTTTTCTGCTTTCCCATATTTCTTGTGGTCCTGCAGTGATCTCTAGTCACCAGGTTGATAGTTGGTTTCTTCCCAAACTTGGAAGTTCCATCTGAACATTGAGGAATGTTCAGAAAAAGAAACAGAAAGAAAGAAACAATGGCAACAACAGCAAAAAAAAAAAAAGAAAAGAAAGAAACAGAAAAAGAGAGGAAAAAACAAAGAGAAAACCTTTTCAATAAAACTAAAAAATTAATATTTTTTAAAAATTGCAGTAAACAAATTTTTTTCTGTCCAAAAAGTCCAGAAAATGCTTCAACTTAAAAAATTCTAAAAAACAAAAATTTTTAAAAAGAGAGAGGAGACAGAGACAGAGGAGACAGAGGTAAAGAGATACAAAGATAGGCACAGAGACAGGAGGCCTGAAAGGGGTTTAAGGAGGCCTGAAAGGGATTTATCTACCATGAAAGTTTAATGTGCTGGAGGCCAAATTATCAGTGAAAACTCTTCATTTCTGTTTCCCTAAAATGGCAAGTTTGCAGGAGCCATGAAGCTGTGTCTTCAAGAAGGCTTGTTCCCTTTGTCTGTCTTATGTTGAGAGGGGAAGAGGGTATTATTAACAAGATAAAGAGATAGGAGGGGTCAGAAAGTGCAGAAAATGCTTCACCTTAAAAAATTGTTAAAAGCAAAATTTAAAAAAAGAGAGAGAGAGAAGACAGAACAGAGGTAGAGCGAAACAAAGACAGGTACAGAGAAAGGAGGCCTGAAAGGGGTCTTCCGACTACACAAGTTTTGTGTGGTGGAGGCTGAATTATCAGTGGGAACCCTTCATTTCTATTTCCCCAAAATGGCTAGTTCCCTGGAGGCATGAAGCTGTGTCCTTGAGAAGGCCTATTTCCTTTGCCTCTCCTGGGTTGGGAGTGGGAGAGGAAATTATTAACAAAATAAAGGGATAGAAGGGCCCAGAAAGCCCAGAAAACGCTTCACCTTAAAAATTTATAAAATGCAAAAATTTTTTAAAAAAGAGAGAGGAGACAGAGACAGAAGTAGAGAGAGACAAAGACAGGTGCAGAGACAGAAGGATTGAAAGGGGTCTACATACCACAAGAGTTTTGTGTACTGGAGACTGAGTTATCAGTGGGAACACTGCATTTCTGTTTCCCTAAAATGGCTAGTTCACAGGAGCCATGAAGTTGTGGCTTCAAGAAGGCCTGTTCCTGGGAACCAGCAGTTAGCATAACGGCTATGTCGCTGGACTCCCACGTAGTCAGCCGTGGTTCATGTCCCAGACCTGGTGGCTTAAAACTCACGCCGAGTGCGTGTACGTGCATGCCCAAGATCCCAAGAGGAGAATGGAGGAGAAGGGATTGTGGCATGACCATCCCCCCTGGGGGGTGATTTCTCGCTTTCTGTCTCTATGTCTCTCTCTGTCTAGTGAGCACACACGCCCTATAGCAAAAATATGAATGTTCTGATTTCTTTATCAGACATTTCCATGACTTCCATTGAACTGTATGTGGATGAAGAGGAGTTATCCTTTTCCCTTGTGGGAGAGGTATTTTCCTGCATCCCCATATTTCTTGTGATCCTGCAGTGATTTCTAGTCATCTGGTTGATGGTTGGTTTCTTCCCAATCTTGGAAGTTCAATCATGCGAGTTTTGTGTGCTGGAGGCTGAATTATCAGTGGAACCTCTTCATTTCTGTTTTCCCAAAATAGCAAATTCACTGGAGCCATGAAGCTGTGTCTTCAAGAAGGCCTGTTCCCTTTGCCTCTCCTGGGTTGGGAGGGGGAGAGGGAATTATTAACAAGATAAAGGAATATGAGGGGCCAGAAAGCCCAGAATATTCTTAACCTCAAAAAATTCTAAAAAGCAAAAATTAAAAATAAGAGAGAGAAGAAAGAGACAGAGACAGGGGTAGTGAGAGACAAAGACAGGTACAGAGATGTGAGGTCTGAAAGGGATTTTTCTACCACACGAGTTTTGAGTGTTGGAGGCTGAATTTTCAGTGGGAACTCTTCACTTCTGTTTCCCCAAAGTGGCTAGTTTGCAGGAGCCATGAAGCTGTGTCTTCAAGAAGGCATGTTCCCTTTGTCTCTCCTGGATTGGGAGGGCAAGATGGAATTATTAACATGATAAAGGGATAGGAGAGGCCAGAAAGCCCAGAAAATGCTTCAACTTAAAAAAATTCTAAAAAGCAAAAATTAAAAATAAGAGAGAGAAGGCAGAGACAGAGACAGAGGTAGAGAGATAGGAAGCCTGAAAGGGGTCTTTCTACCACATGAGTTTTGTGTGCTGGAGACAGAATTATCACTGGAAACTCTTCATTTCTGTTTCTCTAAAATGGCTAGTTCACAGGAGCCATGAAGCTGTGTCTTCAAGAAGGCATGTTCCCTTTGCCTCACATGGGTTAGGAGGGGAAGAGGGAATTATTAACAAGATAAAGGGATAGGAGGGGCCAGAAAACCCAGAAAATGCTTCACCTCAAAAATTACCAAAAAGCAAACATTTTTTAAAAAAGAGAGAGGAGACAGAGACAGAAGTAGAGGGAAACAAAGGCAGGTACAAAGACAGGAGGACTTAAAGGGGTCTTCCTTTCACAAGAGTTTTGTGTACTGGAGGCCGAGTTATCAGTGGGAACACTTCATTTCTGTTTCCCTAAAATGGCTAGTTCACAGGAGCCATGAGGCCGTGTCTTCAAGAAGGCCTGTTCCCTTTGCCTGGAAACAAAGACAGGTACAAAGACAGGAGGACTTAAAGGGGTCTTCCTTTCACAAGAGTTTTGTGTACTGGAGGCCGAGTTATCAGTGGGAACACTTCATTTCTGTTTCCCTAAAATGGCTAGTTCACAGGAGCCATGAGGCCGTGTCTTCAAGAAGGCCTGTTCCCTTTGCCTCTCCTGGGTTGGGAGGGGGAGAGGGAATTATTAACAAGATAGAAGGATAGGAGTGGCCAAAATGCCCAGAAAATGCTTCTCCTTAAAAAATTCTAAAAAGCAAAAGTTAAAAAAAGAGAGAGCAGACAGAGACCGAGACAGAGGTAGAGAGAGACAAATATAGGTACAGAGAAAGGAGGCCTTAAAAGGGTCTTCCTACCACACAAGTTTTGTGTACTGGAGGCTGAATTATCAGTGAGAACTCTTCATTTCTGTTTTCCCAAAATGGCTAGTTCCCTGAAGCCATGAAGCTGTGTCTTCAAGAAGGCCTGTTCTCTTTGTCTCTCCTGGGTTAAGGGTGAGAGAGGGAATTATTAACAGGATAGAGGGACAGGAGGGGGCAGAAAACCCAGAAAATGCTTCATCTTTAAAAATTCTAAAAACCAAAAATTAAAAAAAAAGAGGGAGAAGAGACAGGAAGGTTAGTGACATCCACCAGGCCTGAGAAGGGAACCCACCAAGAGTAGCCCCATCCCTAGGGTACAGAGACTAGAGGCCTGAAAAGGATCTTCCTACCACACAAGTTTTGAGTGCTGAAGGTAGAATTATCAGTGAGAACACTTCATTTCTGTTTCCACAAAATGGCTAGTGTATGTCCTTTCCTGCTGGACAGTTGAACAGGTTTCCTGGGGGAGGGCGTGAGAGATGGGACACAGACACACAGAATGGAGACAATACAAGGTGCTGATGAAGTCTTATTTTTATTGAGGAAGAATGGCAAGTTATATACAGGCTGGTGGGCACCCATTGGTTACCCAAAATGCTTTTTCACTTCCTCTCTCTCTCACTCTCAACCCCTGTCTCTCTCTGGTCAAATTGAAAAATGAATGAATGAATAAAATAAAATAGATAATTATTTTTAAAAATAGTTCTTCACTGTGTATCATTTAAACTCCCATCATGTTGATATTAGTTAGGCTTTCTTGCCTTTTTAGAAAGAGATTTTTGCTATAGGGTACATGCACTTGCCAGAGAGACAGAGAAAGTGACAAAACACCCCCCTGGAGTGATGTCCACACTGTGTTCCCTTCTTTATTCTCTTCTCAGGATTTGGGGCAACCATACACATGTGCCTGACTTGAGTTTTAAGTCTCTGGTTCTAGGATTCAAAACTGTAATCAGTCATGTGGAAGTCCAGAGCCTTAACCACTACACTATCTGCTGGTCACCCTTACAAAGACTTTTAATGAAGAAATAGTATGCTTCCCTTTGTTTTTTTTTTTTTAAGAATTACTATATTCTATTATTACTATAATAGTAATATTACTATTTTAAATTTTTTATAAAAAGTATTTAATTGTATTTTTATTTATTTATTATTATTTTTTATTTCAATAGAAATACAGAGAAACAGAAAGGGAAAGTGATAAAGCAAGCCACAGATCTGAGACAAAAACTGTGGTCAATCATATGGGAGTGCAGTGCTTAAGCATCATGTCATCTGCTGGTCCTTTTTATGTATTATTTGCCAAATATCTCCAAGGTACCTAATTACTGTACCCCATACATATCTAAAATAATCCCTTGTGCCATTCTTTCCTCTTATGCAATCACTTTCTTCAAAACAATCTCAATGCAGATTTTACAAGGTAAATATTCTGAAAAGCTGTGCTTCCAAGAATATTTATACTATATCCTCATATCTGATTCTGTAGAAAATTTTGGGTTCTAGATTTTAAAATATCTAATAATGTGATATGTAGGTACACAATAAAAAGTTAACTTAAATCTCATGTGCCAGTAGAATAAGGAGAATGTGATTAATCCACTTTGGGGCTTCTGAAGCCAGTTGAGGACTGCTTTTAGTATATTAACACACTACATGTGCAAAGCATGGCCATTATGTAACTTTTTTTTTTTTAGATATTTTTGCTTTAGGGTGTGTGCATGAGAGAAAGAGAGAGAGAGAGAGAAAGAGAGAGA
>NW_006207869.1:8640-16054 GCF_000334495.1 Tupaia belangeri chinensis
TATATATGAAAGAGTCATATGCTCCATAAAGATAGAAGACATTTCAATCGATGATGAAAAGAATATATGATAGTGGTCCCATAAGATAATAGGTTAGGCCACATAAATTCCATGTGCAATGTGTAATATCATCTAGGTGGAATAGTGGTGAAGGAGCTGAATTCTCAAATGGCCAACCATGGTTTGTGTCCTGGATCTAATGACTTGAAAATTACACATGTGTATGTGCATGCATGCCCAAAATCCTGAGGGGATTTGTGTAAGTGAAATCTATGACGTTCACACAATGACAACATTCTCTAAAATTGCATTTCTCAGGGACCAGGAGGTGGTGCACTGTTTATGTTGCTGGACTTCCACACGGCTAATAGCAGTTTGAGTCCCAGATCTGGCAGCTTGAATCTCACTCTAGGTGAATGTCCATGTGAGCTCAAACTTTTGAGAGGGGAATGGAGGAGAAGGGATTGTGGGATGGCAAATGCTCCAGGGGGAGATTTTTTTGCTTCTGTCTCTTTGTTTCTCTAGCATGCACACATGTCCTATTGCAAAAAATCTATCTAAAATAAAAATTAAATTAAATTTAAAAATGCATTTATCTCATTAAACAAAGTTCAACTATGTATACATATCCATTATTGCATTAATTTTCATTGGACTGGTGTTTGAACAAACATAAGAAAACAAATCAGCATATAAAAAACATGTTTTTCTATAGTAAGAATGTATGTAACCTAAGTCACATCATGTAAAGTCAGAATGTAAAAGGCAGATTTTAAAAAATAATTTGTATTTTCACTGAGGTAAAAGTTTAATTCACTTTTCTTTAGGGGTCAGCCATAGACCATTTGCTTTCACCAGAGAGAGATAGAAACAGAAAAAACAATAAATGAGAAATTAATCTGCAGGAGGTTGGTCATGCTGCACTCCCTTTTCCTCCATTCTCCCCTCAGGATTTTGGGTATGCATGTACATACACATGTGTAATTTTCAAGTCACCAGATCCGGGACACAAACCATGATTTGCCATTTGAGAACCCAGCTCCTTCACCACTACTCCACCTTCTGGTACCATGAAAAGCAAATTGAATGCTGAATTAGTGTGGAAAGGGGGTAGGAGAAGGAGCAGAATGTGAGGAAAGAAATTAAAGAGAAAAATAGAGAGGTGAGACATTTATGCAACCCAGAAATTGACTGTTATCTGTTGATAATAACATGTGCATTATCCCCAACTAGATTGGTGTGAAATGTATTTATGATGGAAAATTCACTTTACAAACTAAATGAGCTACAGTTATTGAATATATAAAAGAAATGAAAAGTAATTGGAAAGTATAGTAGAATGGAGTGCAATTGTACATACTACATACAGATAGTAAGGAGAGGGATAACATGAAGGTGGGTATTGGGGAGGGAGGGAAGCAGAGGAAAATAAGTACATATAACTGGCACAAAAATAAAAATCTATTTGCTGATGATATGTATATGGTAATGTCTTTATCTTGTCTGATATGCACTGTACTCATGCTGGGAAAAGCCATGTTGTACACTGTAAAGAGGTATAGTGATTAAGTGAAAGAAAGACTAAAACATTTAAAATATTGGAAAACAAAAACAAAAGAGCACAAAAAAAAGGGTAGTCACACAATTTCTTTTTAGGACTCCATTCATATACCTCTGTGTATATTTAACATTGAAATGACACCATACCTCCTTGAAAGTAGCAGGCCAATTTATCATCTCTTCACTGATGACCAAGCCTTGATCACGGGTGCTCCTGTAGATAAAATCTCCGACTTTAACAAACAGCCAGCTGTCATTAGGAAATCTCACAAGATTGTGAATATCATACTGTATCATTTTTCTTTTTTCATCAAGGGGCATGTGCCCAATGTTGTTTGTCAATTAGCTTTTTCTCAGAAATGAATGAAGCTGGATTAACGGCAGGATTTACAAATTAGGACTGCATTTAATGTAGAGTTGGATAGTCTATATCTATCAAGTAATCCTTCTATTTTAACATTTCTACCCTTTTTTGTAGGGACTCAATGTGGACTGAGTGGTCACCAGTTCTGGGGTCATGTGAGATGGACTCTCTTTTTTCTTCCTACAAACAATAGAGGGGTAGTTGTAACTCATAAGAAAAATTCTAGGAGGTTTCCCAGAGACTGATTTGTATATGGACTTTCATAAAACTCAGAATAATAAAATAGGACTTGGATTAGCTAGAGCCTAAACTTGGTAATTTATAAGGGGCACATATGGGTCCAACCAATGAGTGGTGTGATTAAGTTGGCTGAATCACACACCACTAACCCAGCATCTTGAGTCCTGTACCTGCAGCTTACAAAACACACTGAATGTGGCCAGCAGGTGACGTGGTGGTTAAGGCACTGGATTGCCAGAAAAATAGGACTTGGACTAGCTAGAGCCTAAACTTGGTAATTTATAAGGGGCACATATGGGTCCAACCAATGAGTGGTGTGATTAAGTTGGCTGAATCACACACCACTAACCCAGCATCTTGAGTCCTGTACCTGCAGCTTACAAAACACACTGAATGTGGCCAGCAGGTGACGTGGTGGTTAAGGCACTGGATTGCCAGATGACTGACTATAGTTCAAGTTTTGGACTTGATGGCTTGCTTTCTGACTCTCTCTTTTTCTCTGTGTCTCTCTGATAAAATTAATAATAAGCATAATATAATATTTACTTAAAAAGAAAACAAAACCCTAGGCACATGTATGTTCATGTCCCATATTCCATATAAAAACAGAGATGGAAAAAATTTAATCATGACTTTTCCCCATGGGTGGTAATTTCTCACTTCCCCTTCTGTCTTTTCCTAACAAATGAACATGTAGAAAAAAAAAATTATTCATTTAATTTAATTATTGCTGTTTTTTAAAATTTGACCATAGAGAAAGAGAGAAAACTGAGAAAGCAAGCCATCAGGCTACAAACTTGAACCAGTCAGCTATGTGGGCATCTCACACTGTGACCACTATGCCACCTGAAGGTCCATAGTAGAAAAAAATTTTAAAAGGCACTTTATGCATAAAAACCTTTAGATTCTTGATAGTAGGGTAGTATAAGGACATACAGTTCTTCAAGTTCATTCAAAACTGTACATTAAATATGTGTAATTTTTGGATACTACTTGCACCTAAATAAAAGTGTTATTTAAAAAAAAAAAAAAACAATCTTGTGGGAACAAGCAGTTAGTGTAATGGCTATGTCGGTGGACTCCCACGTAGTCGACTGCGGTTCACATCCCGGACCCGGTGGCTTAAAACTCACGCTGGGCGTGTGTGCGTGCGTGCCCAAGATCCCGAGAGAAGAATGGAGGAGAAGGGATTGCGATGTGACCATCCCCCCTGGGGGGTGATTTCTCGCTTTCTGTCTCTATGTCTCTCTCTGTCTGTCTGGCGAGTGCACACGCCCTATAGCGAAAATCTCTCAAAAAAAAAAAAGAAAAGCTTGTTTTGTTCTTTATTTTGGAATTCTTTGGGTACAAGTGTTATTGTCATGGCATAAAAAGAAACAATTTGTAACAAATATATAAATTTAAAACTTTTAAATTCTTTTTTATTTAGAGAAAATTTTGCCATAGGGCATGTGTGCTTGTCAGAAAGACAGAGAGAAACAGAGAGACAGAAAACGAGAAATCACCCCCAGAAGGATGGCTATGCCACAATCCCTTTTCTTCCATTCTTTTCTTGGGATTTTGGGCATGCATGCACATGCCCTTAGCCTGAATTTTAAGCCACCAGGTCTGAGACTTGAATCATGGTCAACTACATGAAAGTCCAGTGACATAACCATTGTGCCCTCTGCTATGCCCAGACTTTTAAATCCTAAAGATGTTTTTATTCCTAGTGGGCATATACCTTTCCCAGAGAGAGACAGAGACACTGTGAGAGAAGAGAAAAAAGTGCCCCCATGGGGAATGAGCTGCAATCACTTCTTCTTTTCTCCTTCCTTTTGGGATTTCGAAAATGCATGTATGCACACAGACTTGGAATATTTTTCAGGCCTCCAGGTCTGGGACTTGGACCATGCAGAATTCAGCTGCCTATTCAATAGACCATGGATCCATCCCACAAAAGAGATATTTTGGAATAATTATTTATTTAATTTTATCTATAATCATTATTTTTAATTTGCTATAGGGCATGAGTGCTTATGAGGGAAAGACAGAGAGAGAGAGAGGGAGAGAGAGAGAAAAGGAAAGTGAGAAAGCAAGCTGCCAGGTCTTGGACTCAAACTGCAGTTTTCCCTCAGCGAGTCCAGAGACTTAACTATCATACCATTTGCAGGCCTCCATAAGGAGATTTTTAATAAAGCATGTTAGTCTCTTATTTTTGAATTTATGACATTTTTTGCAGGAAATAACTTTTATTGTTTATATAACTGTTCTTTCAGTCTTTAAATTTTTAGAATAGAAGTATTCTCATCTTTAACATATCTAGGTCACCATTTTGACAAAACTACTTGCTTTTCCAATAGTCAACTTCAAACTTGTTCAAACAGCAAATCAATGTTTTTATTGTTAGTACAAGTAAAGAAATGTGATGTTATCTGTTGAAGATAATTTTATAGTTTTATCAACTGGACTAGAGAGAAATGTTCATGTTGGCATATTCATTTTGTAAGCTAAATAACATAATTGAATGTATAAAATAAAATGAAAATTTTAAAATCTAAAAAAATTAAACATTAATAAATTACACAAAATAAAATAAAGAAATCAAATGGAAACTAACTTTCTGATCTTTATCTTTATGTATGTATATTATATTTTCTTGTTTTTCTCAACGAATTTGTCTAATGTATTGTGTTTTTTAATAAAGATGTTTTACACATGATTTATGAATTTCCAGTTTGTTTTTTAAATTATTTAATTTATTTTATTAACTATTATCATTATTTTTAGGTTTTCTATAGGACAAGTGTATGCATGAAAGAGAGAGGAAAAGTGATAAAGCCAGTCTCCAGGCCCAGGATTCAAAACACAGGCAACCATGTGAGAGTCCAGTGTCTTAACCATAATACCACCTGCTGGTTCCATGATTTGAGTGTTTATTTTAAAATATAAACTGATTTGTAAACCTAATATAGTATCCTGAGACTATATGCATCAAAAGTAGTTTCAGATTTTAAAATAGATCACTATTTCCTCTTCCATGATTTGTTAAAACAGTATAAGGATAATTAAAATTAATGCTGTTATGATTAAGATAGGCACAATAAATAACTGTAGCCACCTGAAAGTCATCCAGGCCAGTGAAAGAAAATAACTGCTCAGATGGTCCTCAAGTGTTCATTCTGATTTTAGAATATTCTAACATTTCTTCCAATATTTCACCCACTTTTATTGTGCTCATTCTAAGTTATGTTAAGGTTATATTGCAATGACTTTCTATAATTTTTCCTCCAATCATTATATGAATTCAAGGACAGGGGAAGATATGGCAAAATCCAGGTGACAGAGAAGAGAAAGAGGGTGATGAGAAGAAGCTAGCCTCCATGGACAATTCACAGAGAACACACAGAGTGGATCAGTTATGTACAACTAATGGAGAACTCCCTTTAGAGAAAAGGGTTTATTCTCTAAATATAATCTTTTTCAATACCACAAAAAATATACATAAGCAGATAGCTTGGTGGTTCAGGTGACTGGATTTCCACATAACCTACCACAATATTGTCGCTTCAATAACGATGCTGACAAGGTCTTCTCCAGAATGCTTTATTACCCCAGGCTTCTTACAGTCTTCTTCTTCCCTCCCCAGCCCACCCGGGCTCTCTATATATCCGTCCCGCAAACCAGTCCTCTTTTGCCACCAGGCAAGCACTGATAGGCTGAGGCAGTGCCTACGCGGTCCGGAATAGGAACAATAACCAAATATGGGCTTGTTTATGTAGAGGTCTGGGTGCTCTTGGCGCCATGTTAGGGCGGGGTCGCTCCACACAATATGAATTCTGAATCTAGTGACTTGAAAATCATGCAAGGCATGCGTGTGTGCATGCCCCAACTCCTGAGAGAATAGAGGAGAAAAAAATGCCATCTCCCTAGAAGGTAATTTGTCACGTTTTTTCTCTCTGTCTCCTTTCTGGTGAACACACTTGCCCTAAAGGGAAAAGCTTTAAAAAAAAAAAAAGAAAGAAAGAATAAAAGGAAACACTTCAGGGGCCAAAGGTGATGTGATGGTTAAGGAGGACTCCCACATGACTGACCGTGGTTTGAATCTCAGACATGTAAAGTTAAAAATCATGCCAGATATAAGTGGATGCCTGGAGCCCAAATCACAGGAGGAGAAGGGAGAAGGGACTGTACTGTGACCATACCTTCTGGGGAGTGGTTTCTATTTTCCTCTCTGTGTCTCTCTCTGGTGAGAGCACATGACGTATGGCAGAAATTTTTTTTAAATGAAAAAAGATAATACCTTCAAATATCATCAGGTTCTTGTGAAAGATATTTACCTGCCAAGGAAGAATAGGCTGGTCTACCTCTTCTGCAGATCTCATGTCTGTTTTTTGCAGAAGCATCTTATGAAGAACTTGGGCCACCACATGCACAGCATGATAGATCAAAAAGCTGGAGTCAGACATTGTCATCATGTCAAAATTAGGTGTTAGCAACTCTATGGAAGAATTTGGTCGGCAGTCTCCAAGTTTGCTACATAGTGACCCAGTAAGTGAGCAATTAAAAAAGTAAACCCAGAGTTTACTGAAATAAAAATCTTCTGGGTATTGGAAAGGGATGACTCTCTTGAGAAATTGTTTAAAGCCAGGAATATTCCTTTTCTGGTTTGAAAATAAGAGGCTTCCATGGAAAAAGTATGGTATGTGGCATGTATTGGGCAAAATAGTTTTCCGTGCTGAGGAGTGGAGATTTCTCATTATCCATACTTTTCCTGAAATTAAACAGAAATTTGCTTCTTTTTTTATTTGGTTTGTTTTTATAATTTTTTATTCTCATTATTATTTTTTTCTTTCATTTATTTATTTTTACATTTTTCCATAAACATTTACTTTACATACCAAAAAATTTTAGCTCATACTCCATAGTTCTTGAGAGTTTACAAACAACTTTCAAAATTTCAAAATACTGAATTTTAAAGATAATTTTCAAAATATTTCTTATAATTTTGTATAATTTTTTTTCCAATAATTATTTTTTTATTAATTCACTTTACACCATCACAACACACAAATGAATTTTCCATCAAAATACACTGTGTATTGGCTTAATCAAGCACATCCACATACATGTTCTCAGCAAATAATTTTCCAATTCTTATGTCCTGCATACCTTGCCCTTTGTCTTGCCATCCCTGATTCCCCATCCCCCACCCTCTGCTATGTCCCATCTTCCTCCCCCATTGTCCCTGGCATCCATGGTTGCCCTCCA
>NW_006207869.1:17132-17439 GCF_000334495.1 Tupaia belangeri chinensis
AATACTGAATTTTAAAGATAATTTTCAAAATATTTCTTATAATTTTGTATAATTTTTTTTCCAATAATTATTTTTTTATTAATTCACTTTACACCATCACAACACACAAATGAATTTTCCATCAAAATACACTGTGTATTGGCTTAATCAAGCACATCCACATACATGTTCTCAGCAAATAATTTTCCAATTCTTATGTCCTGCATACCTTGCCCTTTGTCTTGCCATCCCTGATTCCCCATCCCCCACCCTCTGCTATGTCCCATCTTCCTCCCCCATTGTCCCTGGCATCCATGGTTGCCCTCCA
>NW_006207869.1:18382-23945 GCF_000334495.1 Tupaia belangeri chinensis
CGTGCCCAAGATCCCAAGAGGAGAATGGAGGAGAAGGGATTGTGGCGTGACCGTCCCCCCTGGGGGGTGATTTCTCGCTTTCTGTATCTATGTTTCTCTCTGTCTGTCTGGTGAGCGCACGTGCCCTATAGCGAAAAAAAAAAACCTCTCCAAAAAAATTAATAAATCTGTATATGCTTATGCCTAGGCAACTATTTTTTACAGTCTTTGAATACTGTCTCTAAAAAAGTGTGATCTTTATTTTGAAAAATACAGAATTTTGGAATCCAAAAAATGAATAAATAAATAACCTGATTAACCTGATTTTGACAGTGTTATTTTTTTTTAATTTTCCCACTTAAATGGGGAGGAGATGATTCTCTACCTGTTAAGATAATAGAGTGGAATATTGAGTGAAGAGATTGCATGGTGTGGAAATGATTTTATTCTGTCAATATGACCATTAGGAGACTATTTTCAATCCCATTTTTTTGAGAAATGACATGTGACTAGTACAAATAACAATATCACTTCCAGATCAAAGCAGGAAAGAAGAACTATAAGGTTCAATATATGCTTTATTGTCTAAGGAACTGAGGTATGCATAAACTTTATAAAAATGGTGCAACAAGATGTTGGCGATTGTGTCATCCTGGGCCTATATGACATGTGGACCAGAGACTTCCTTACCTAGATGCTAAGAGAAAAATAAACTCTGAGAAAAAATTATGTATTGAGTTTTTCATACTGTATCTTATTAATACAGCATAAACTATATTGTCTTTAAATTACAACCATATAGCCTCTATGATATTTTTAAAATAAATTTTTTCAGCAACATATTTATCTTATGTTAATGCTGTGTTTGCCAGTAATGTCTCCTGAAACTTTTATTAGACAATATTCTTGGAAGAACCTCTGAGGTGGAGAGTTGTCATGCTGAGAGTAACTGAAAGTGCTTTCAATGGGTCCACCTCCATGGATGTGAGGAAGGGCAGAGGGAAATGGTAAAACTCAGCTGGGGGAACTGAGCCATATAGAGTTTGGAGGATTTCCAGTGCTGGAATATTATTTTTTTGTCCAAAGTGATAATAAATACAAAGGTTTTTATATTTTTGTGTCTAATTGTCTTCTAAATGCATTGTAATATTGTCCTGTCCTAAGATGGGGTGGTTTCCCTATGTTGTGTGCACTTTTTAGGAGGCGTCTTTAAGAGAACCATCAATATTTCCATCAGTGAGGCTTGGATGTCATGGCTATGGAAAGTAATATGGGTGGAACTTAACAGTTTTTACTTCTTTTTTATTTTTAATTTGTCAGAGGGCAAATTAAATCATGTGTGCTTGAAGTGAGATTGAAAGAGAGTGACAAATCACCCCTCATAAGGGATGGTCATGCCAATATCCCTTCTATGCTGGAATTTTGGGCATACAAGCACATATGTTCAGTGTGTTCTTCAGGATAACAGGATCAAGACTATGTAGTCAACTAAGTCAGATCCAGGCACATTAACCACAATATCACCAGTTGGCCTACCACTGCTCTTTTCTTCCTCATCCTTATAATGTTAATAATCTCATGATCCAGAAAGAACCTGTGTCTTTCCCCCTATGTTTAAGCAAATTGTGTTCAAACAAGCAGGGAAGTGCTGAGGGCCCCTAGGGGTATGTATACCCAGCTTCCATGTTTTATTTGCTCAGATGTGTGAGAGGACTGCATTAGGAGCTATCCAATTCTCATTCCTTAACCTGACAACCCACTTACCTGTGGGCTTTTGTAGACTCCAATAGGGTTCCAACTTGGGCTGAAAATGTTGGCATGTTTCCTGCAATGATAGCAATAGGTTGTTTGTGTCTGGCAGTTATAGTTTGGTAGGAAGTAATTCCCTCCAGTGAGCAAAAATAGAGAACTTTCTAAAGTTCTTTTGTCACTGGGAAATGCATCGTAGAAATCATAACCCAGAGAAAGTTTGGGGAGCAACTGGGGGCTCTTATTGATCTGCTCAATGGCAAAGTGAAAGGCCAATACAAATTGGTAGTTCTTCCATTGGTACCTAAACAGAGGGGACAGCATTAGGAAATACAGTCATGTGATTCAGCATAAGTTCTTCAGGCAAGCCACAAGATATAAAGTTATAGGCCCAGGATCCTGTTTAGAGATTCTCCTGCACTGGTACACAGAGCTGGTGTTAATAATGTTCCCAGGGCTCCAGAAAACCTTGGAATTGTTTTTTCCCCTCTGCTGAAGCAAATTGTGTCCAAACAATGAAGAGAGGCTTTCAAGGTCTTGTGAGTGAGATGAGGTGTTGTTTAGCTGGATGATGACACTGTTGTCTGAACAGAGGAGATTTTAAAAGACGGTCATTAATGTATGAAGAAGATGACAAATTTCTTTTAAGAATATAACTAAAATGTGCACACATTCCCTATATTCATACATTAAAAAAATTATGTATAGACAAATTACACATATGTGTATTTATAAAATACAAAGTTGTAGGATTTTTAAATATAACATGAACAATTGGATAAAGACAATTACCACATATATCACCTGAAATATTTCACAATTTCTGTGATGAGAACTTAAGTATTGTCTTTTGGCAGTATTAGAATGAATAGTACTCAATTATAAGTTACATTCGCCAGGCATACACTCTCCTTCATAACCCTTCTAGAATTGGGGATATTCCACATGTCACCTTGCTTCCCTTTACTTCCAAAACTATGATTGAAGCATTTCTTAATTTTCCTATGCTCTGGAACATTTAAATAGCACCTGGAAGGGCCAGCAGGTAGCATGGTGTTTAAGGTGCTGGACTCACACATGGTCAACCACAGTTCAAGTCCCAGACCTCGTGGCTTGATTTATTACTTTCTCCCCACTCTTCTCTGTCTCTCTGGTGAGCACAAATGCCTGTTGCAAAAGAAAAACAAAACAATAATAATGATAAGTAATGTTAAATAAACAATTGTTTAAAGAAATAGAGAAAGTATAAATGGTATCTGGCCTGCCAGTTTTTCAGCCACTTTGCACATTTCAGGTACTTTTAGGTGGCCCTTTCTATATTTTATACACTATTATGTTAACTAAAAAAAACTGTTGTTAAATATGTTTTTGTTCAAAATTAAACATTTAATTCAGATCTCCTAGTCAATTATTGGCAACATCAAATCTTTTTACAAATTTGTAAAAATATTTTTCTCTATAGTTAATTGGTCTTCATAATTGTTCATTTTTCCCTTGGAAATTCTCAGCATTTGAAAGAATATTTGCTAAAAGAATGCTTGAGTTTTAAAGGTACCTCATTTTTTGGTTATTAAATTAATGTTATATATTGCCTCTAATTGTTTCTCTATTCTCTGTGTAATTATTCTGGTGTTAATTTCTTAAATCTCACCCTTAATTTAAACATTCAAAGTGGGTTTTTTTTTTCTTTTTTGAAAGGTTGTTGTCATAGGCTGTGTACACTTACCTTACAGAGAGAGACACAGAGAGAGGAAAAGTGAGAAAACACCCCCAAGAAGATATAGCCATGATGAAATCGCTTCTCCTTCATTTTCTTTTTGAGCTTTTGGGACCACACTTACATGTCCCCAGCATAATTTGAAGACATTAGGTTCAGAGTTCAAACTGTGATCAGCCAAGTGGAAGTTCAAAGACTTAACTGCTCCACTATCTACTGGTTTTCAGATTAGTAAATAAAACATGTTAGACTAAAAATTATGTGCAATCAGAACTCTATTTTTTCCTAATTGATTCTTATGTTTTACTGTTCCTTTTTTTCCCAATAGGGTGTGTGCACTCACCAGAGTGAACAGAAAGAGAGAAATAGAAAATTCATCTGCTGATGAGAAGGTCATGTCATTATTCTTTCTCCTCCATTCTGCTCTTGGTATTATTGGACATGCAGGCATACCCTCACCTCCCATGATTTCCAACAACTAAATTCAGGAATCAAACCATGTATCCAGCCATGTGGGAACCAGTTGCCTTAAGCTCTATGATGAGTTAGGAGTTAGACCTCACACTAGGTAGATAGAAGATGAACTCTGCATAAAGCAGTTACTGTGGTTTTTCTTTCTGTGGTCTGGGGAGTGTTCGCTATACCCCCATTACTAGTTCAGAGGAATTTATGATTCCCCATTGGCTAGTCTAAAATCAGGCTGAAGCCAGTCACTGTCTGGAGCACAAAAAAGTGAGATTCAAACCTCTGGGTCTGCAACTAGAATCATGAACACACCAGAGTATAATGCCTTGGCCACTATTCCACTTGCTGGTTTGTTCTAGATAAAGCTCTAATCAGACTTCTGAAAGTTATCCCATGCCTATCTGCAAACTTGTATATAATCCATACAAGTAGATTTGGCCAGAATCTCTATTACCTGTAATGTTACTATTCAGTAATTTTCTATCCAACTACTTCCACCTTCCTCTTTGGGTATCAATGTTTACTTATCTTGATTATATTCAAATTTGAACCTAATATTCTTGAACTACTGCAAAATCATGGTATATATATATATATATATCTCAGGCCTGGAAGCTTGAAAATTATGACATAAACATAAGCATGCATGCCCCAAACCCTGATAGCATAGAGAAGAGATTGTGGTGTGGCTATCTATTCTGGTTTATATATAGTGGTGGCCTTTAGATACCCATGACTTCTCTACAAAGAGCACTTTTATCATCCCCAAGTCAACTGTAAGCACCCAGAGTTAGCACCTTGATTCTAACATTAATTTTATGTCAGGTGCTCCGTGTTACAATATACATGTAACAATATGCAGGCCTCACTATATGGATCTTGTTGACAAAACTGCTAAGATACCAATAATATTACTTATTCTGAGCCTCCCAAAGACTGAATATGAAGATAGTGCTGATGGAGTGGGCAATAAGCTATATTAATTCTCTGTTCTGTCTTGAAAGAAATGGAGAAACACTAAACATGAGAATAAGAAAGATAATAAAAGGATAACAATGCATCCTGAGTTCACAAATGTGCTCTTCTTTCATTTCAGTGTACACTTGATTATTCTCGGTGGGATTAATCACACACACACACACATATATACCAACTACATTATTACACAGGTGTCCCGACCCGGGGGGACAGCCGAACGGGTTTCCTGAGTGAAGGAGTGAGAGCCGGGGCAAGCAGCGTAGTGTTACAACACGGAGACGACAGTGTCATCTGTTTATTGTGGGCAGCACGGTACAGCACAGAGACGACGCAGTGTCACAACTCTTAAGGGTCGCATCGTCTACTGTGAGCAGCACGGAGATGACGCAGTATCACAGCTCTTCAGGGTCGTCCGGAGACGTTGTAGTGTTACAACTCTTCAGGGTCGTCTGAAGACTGTGCGGTGTCTCAGCTCTTCAGGCTCTCCTGGTCGTTGTCTTCTTCCTGCTCGTCTGTGTCGTCTTCCTGGTCTTCTGGCTACTGTGGGCCAGGCATCCTGGTTATATACACGCTGGTGGGGTGTAAACGGTGGGCCGTGATTGGTTGTAAATGGTGGGTTATGATTGGTTGCTTTTGGACCAATCATGAGGTGCTGGATATGCAAATCTGAGGGAT
>NW_006207869.1:24068-25369 GCF_000334495.1 Tupaia belangeri chinensis
CAGCTCAAATGTGTCATCTTACATGCTGTTTGTAAAGGCTGCAGAAGTAACCAGACACTAATCAAAGGTAATGACATGTCTGAGCTGGCCCAACACAGATAAAAAGCCTTTTGTGTATGAGATAAGGAGATGGAACTGGATTGTGTCTGCAGGCTTAGCCCTCTGTTGGGAGAGTCAACACTATGGAGGGCACAGAGGATTCTCACTTCCACAGTCTGCCTTCAACCTGTACAAAATATGTTCCAGACATGCATGACAGACAGAGACAATAACTAGAACTTTTAAAAAGGCATTTCTACAGGAGCCATGGTGCCAAGCCTTGTGCTTTATCTGAACAGCTCTAGTTTCCCTGTCTTTTTATTGTTTCACTTAAGTCCCATCCAGGGGCTCTGGGGATCTCTCTGCCCTGGGGCTCTGCACCTGTCACCTTCCATTTTGGTAAAAAACAATTTGTGAAAAACATGTTTTGCAGTGTTTTTCTCCCCCAGACTTTATGATTTTATAATAGCCAGTTAAGGCTTTGGGGACCACCCTATCCTGAGAAAACAAGATTTGCAATTTTGTGACTAAAAGAGACCAAACTATCTGTATCACACAACTGCTCTTATAATTTAGACTTTTTAACATGGTGTTAAAGTACACAAAAGTTGGACAAAGTGGTGGCATAGTATTTAAGGCACTGGACTCCCACATGACTGGCCATGGTTTGAGCCCTGGACCCTGGAGTTAAAATCTCATGCTGAGTACTTGTGTATGCATGCCAAAAATCCTGGAATGGAGGAAAATGGAGAAAGGATTGTGGTGTGGCCTTCCCCCCAGGGGGTGATTTCTCACTTTATCTCTTTGGCAGTTGCATGTGCCCTATAGCCAAAAATCTCTCTAAATAAAAAAAGTAAAGATAAAAATTCACAATAGCTAATTCTGTATATGCCTTAGCAATGAGGGGAAGGAATAATATCGGTCAGTGGTGGCTTAATCACTAGTGTATATCATTGCTATGTCCAATATTACTCTCAAGTCTGCAATATCATCATGGCAAAAATGAGCCTTATAACTTACAAAGAAGTAGTATACTTTCCAGAGAAGATTAGATTAACCTTAAATTACAATGCTCCACAAAATTAATCCACATACCCCTAAGAATGATATCCTCTTCTTTGTCCACTGATAATTCAAGTGTCAAGTATTCATTATATGCTTTAATATGTAATAAGTATAAAGAACTCTATTCTTGACCCAGCATTTATCTCTTGTTATATTTTTTTCACTTACTGGTCTTTACAGAAAATATTTGTTTTTTT
>NW_006207869.1:25420-32348 GCF_000334495.1 Tupaia belangeri chinensis
ACTACATGGGAATTCAGCAACATAGCCATTACGCTAACTGCTGGTCCCTAGAAAATATTTTTTTAAAACTTCATGACTTGTTTATTCATTTATTTTTGTATTATTTATTTTTATAAAAATACGATATACAGAAAGATATTTTAACTAATGTAAACTTTGGGTATGGCCAAATTGAGCCATTTAGCATTTATAACAAGGGCCAGCAGGTGGTGTAGTGGTTAAATTGTTGTACTCCCACATGGCTGACTGCAGTTCAAGTTCCAGACTTGGTGACTTGCTTTCTCACTTTCCCTCTCTCAATTTGGTCAAAATTAAAAAGTAATACTAAATAAAATAAAATAATTTTTAAAAACAACATATGTATTGTCTCACAACTTGTTTCTGGGGTGAGAACATAATACCTACTTTCAGAATTTTTTAGGTACACAATATGATGTAATAAACTGCACTTATATGATGTATATTAGAATCTTTGAACTCATTCCTCTTGTCTATTTTAAATGGAATGGTTTTTTGACCAACATTTTAATTTCAATTTATTTTTTAGAGAGATTTTTGCTTTTGGGCACATGTGTTCACTGGCGAGACACAGACAGACAGACAGACACAAATCAAGATAGCATCCCCAGGAGGATGGTCACACTCCAACCCCTTCTTCATTCTCCTCTCAGAATTTTGAGCAAACACACACATGTGCCTGACATGAGTTTTAAGCCACTGAGTGTGGGACTCAATTTGCAGTCTAACTGGGAGCCCAGTGACCTAGCCATTACACCATCAGCTGCTCTCTTGACCAACATTTTTAAAATCTAGGTATTCTCAACCTGTAGTAGTTGTCATGTTATTCTCTGCCTCTGTGAATTTTAGTTTTTAATACTCTACTTACATGTAAGATGACAAGGTGTGTATGTCTTTGTGTACATGAGTTATTTCAATAAGTATAATGTCCTCCAAGTTTTCATCCCTATTGTTGTAATAACAGAATATGTTTTGTTAATTTTAGGGTCCATGTGATCACCAGAGACTGAGGGAGAGAGAAACACTTCCCAATGGAACTTCATCATGCTTCAATCCCTTCTCCATTTCTCTATTCTGTGAGGATTTCAGAAATGCACATACACATACATAGTGTGTTCCTTTAGCCACCAAAAATGGGATTCAAACCATGGTCACTTATGTGGAACCATGATCTTTTAAACATTAGACTCTGAAGCTATTATGCAAAATTCTATCTAAAGGCTGGATAATATTCTATTGTATACATATATAAAAGGTTTTCTTAAAAATATTTATTTAATTTATTTTTTTTATTTAATTTTCTACTGGATATGTGCTCACCAAAGAGAAACAAATAGCAAGAGAGAGAAAGAGAGAGGGAAAATGAGAGAGCAAGCTGAAAGGTCTAGGTCTTGAACTGTGATCAACCATGTGGGACTAGTCCCTCAAACATCACAGCACTTGCTGGTCTCTGTAATGTATTTATCCTGAATAAATTTGCAATGAACGTCAAAGCATGTTTTTTATTTAATTTTCTACTGGATATGTGCTCACCAAAGAGAAACAAATAGCAAGAGAGAGAAAGAGAGAGGGAAAATGAGAGAGCAAGCTGAAAGGTCTAGGTCTTGAACTGTGATCAACCATGTGGGACTAGTCCCTCAAACATCACAGCACTTGCTGGTCTCTGTAATGTATTTATCCTGAATAAATTTGCAATGAACGTCAAAGCATGAACATATTTTTGACAAATTAATTTTATATTTATATAATAACCTATTATAAAATTGTTAAGTCACAGAGTAGTTCTGTTTTTAATTTTCTGAAAAACCTTAGAAAACTATTTTCCATTGTGTTTAACCAATTTATATTTTTACCAACAATGTTCAATGGTTCCCTTTCTTTCTGTATTTATTGAATTGTATTGTTTTAAGGATAGCTATCTTAAGAGGTGTGAGGTGGGGGCTGGCAGGTGGTCGTGGTTGTTGAGACACTGGACTCTCACATGGCTCACTATTGTTTGAGTCCTGGAACTGGTGGGTTTCTTTTTTTCGAACTGGTGGCTTGCTTTTTCACTTTCCTTGTCTCTTTCTCTCTCAGGTCAAACTAGAAGACAATGATAACAAACAAATATATGAAATAAATATAAAATATTTTAAATAAAAAGAGGCATGATGTGATATTTCACAATTGTTTTTATTTGTATTTTCCTAATGATTAGTGATGTCTAATGTTTATTCATAGGCCTATTTGCCATTTGTATACTTTATTTGAAAAATATATATCCAAGTCCTTTGTACTTTTCCCTTTCAGTTATTTGCTTTCTGGATATTAACTTTTTAATTCATTTTGAATATTAACTGATTATGTAATATATTACTTACCAGTATGTCAGTGATGCTACAGTTCCTCAAAACTTTTTTGTTTAATTTGTTGGATAGAATCATTTTAGTTTCATATAACTTTGTTTATTATTACTTTTCTTGATTTTCATCTTAACATAATATGAAATTAGTACAGAGCCAGTAGGTGGTGTAATATTTATGACGATGGACTCCCACATGGTCAACCACATTTGAGTCCTGGACCTGGTGGCTTAAAACTCATGCCAGGCATGTGTGTGTGCATGTCCAAAATCCATATAGGAGAAATAAGAAGAATTGCAGCATGGCCATTCCCTTGGGTGGTGATTTCTCACTTTCTCTTTTAGTACTACTCTTCCTCTCCAGTGAGTGCATCTGCCTTATGGCAAAAACAAAAACAACCAAAAAAAGAGTTACACATGGGGCCAACAGGTGCCATGCTGATTAAGGCACTAGACTCCCACATGGTCAACTCGTTTGAGTCCTGGACCTGCCGGCTTGAAAATCACACCCAGTGCATATGTGTGTGTGTGCCCAAAACCCTGAGAGGGGAATAGAGGAAAACAGATACACTGAGTACATCAGTATGTGTCCAAGACTCTTGGAGGAGAATGGAGGAAAAGACATTGCAGTGTGGCCCTCTCTCAGGTTGGATGATTTCTCACCTTTTCACAGTCTCTGTCTTCCTCTTTATCAAGGGAGCACACCCATCCTAAAGAAAAAAATTCAAAAAAAGGGTAATAAAATTAGACCATCTTTAAGCAACAGGTAAAAGTTTTAAATTCCAGAGGCAAGCAGGTGATGTAGTGGTTAAGACATTGGATTTCCCCATGGCCCACTGGGGTTTGGCTTCTGGATCTGGCAGCTTGACGTTCACACAGGGCACATGTGTGTGTGTGCCCAAAATTCCAAAATTGAGAAGGAATGGTACCATGACCATTACCCCTATGAGGTGATATCTCATTTTCTGTCTCCATGTCTCTTTCTCTCTGGTGAGCACACCCACCCTATAGCAAAAATATCTTTAAAAATATGTGTAATTACAAAAATATAATATAGCATTTAAATTAAGTAATATACCTATCTAGATAGCACAGTAATTAATATTTTATTACAGACTACGGAGACATAGGGACCAGGGAAATGAGATAGTGTGTGAGAGTGTATGGACTCAACTCTGAATATAGAATGGACAAGTATAAACTTAGCACCATGCAGCAGGGTGGAGGTCAGTGGATAGCAAATTACTATGAGGTAACCTTAGGGTAAGGGGCATTCTGATCAAACCTACCTACCTTGATTTAACAGAAAAGTATACAAACAGACCTTGGCAGTTTACAAAGCCCAATTAAATTTTAGTCAAGCAGAGAATCTTTGTCAATACAGACAGGATTATTTAAATACTGGGACAGCAGGTGGTGTGGTGGTAAAAGTGCTGGACTCAGGGTTTGAGTTCTGGACCTGGTGACTTGGTTTCTCACATTCCTTCACTCCCTGTCTCTGTTTCTCTCTGGTTCAATTAAAAATAATAATAATAAATTTAAATAAATATTTGAAAAGATAAAATAGAATTATTTAAACCAAATTTTAAAAGAAATTGTTTCAGTTCTCTTTCACACATACAACTATTTAAAATTATTTTAAAACAATCTTGAAGCTAACTCTGTAGTTTAAGTTTCAGACCCAGCACCTTTTAAATCACACTGGGTGCCCATGCCTGCATGCCCAAAATCCTGAGGAGAATGGAGATGGCCATCCCCTCTGAGGAGTAATTTCTCGTTTTCCCTCACTTTCTGTGTCTCTTATGTAAGCATACATGCCCTATAGCAAAAACTGAAAAAAATTAAAAATACCTTAATAGTAAAAGCCACACCCTTTGTGAGCTGTTTAGAAATATCACATTGGGGGGTACAGATGCTGCACAGCAGTAAAACACAATGCTCCATGAGGGTGACTTACCTGGAAATATTTCTGGGGTTCATGGCTAGGGATCTACTTGTGTATGCTGAGCCTACGTATGCTGTGGTTCAAGGCTGGCTGAGTGTGAAAATTAATCATGATATCAAGATTCTCTTGATGGTGCTGTCTCTCTCATGGAAGAAAAAAACCTTTTGTAATGAAAAATGAATTCTCTAGAAAAATAAAATAAAAATATTTATATGATTATATAGTTAAGGCTTCATGCCTCTGTCGCCAGTTGGCAATGTGTGTAAATGGCACCACCTCTGCACTCAATATGGCAAAGATGGGGGGCCAGAGTAACACCACGGCCACCACTGGGGTGTGTCAGGACCTGTTCATCAGGTATTGCATTTAGTTTGATTTTAGTTTTCCAAGGAGAGAGCTAGACTTCCCAAGTTACCTGAACATAAAGATCCTAAAGCAGTTCTGAGTCTTCCCTGAAGAAATTCAGCTTGGTGAAGAGTTACTAGCCCAAGGTGAGTAAGAGAAGGGCATGGACTATCTGACCAATGTCACTGATATATGTGGACATTCACAAGAGTTGCTTCAGGTGCTACAGTATATGTTGCTACCTCCCATGTTCCAGATAGTGCTGACCAAGCTCCCAACAATCAATCAAAGAATTTTTTAAAAGAGATTTTTCCCTGGGCATAATGGCTAATGTCACTGGGCTCGCATGTAGTTGACTACGGTTTGAGTCCTGGGCCCCCTGGCTTAAACTCATGCCCGGCACATGTGCATGCATGTCCAAGATCCTGAGAGGGAAATAGAGGAGAAGAGATTGTGGTGAGCCCATCCCCCTTGGGGGGTGATTTCTTGCTTTCTGTCTCTCTGTCTTTCTGGCAACTGGATGTGCCCTATAGCAAAAAAAAAAAAAAAAGACTCTTTAATGCTGTCCTTGGATAGGAAGCATAACCATCCTCTGGAATTCAGCAAGGATCCAATTGTGGCTTGGAGGTAAGTGTACTCAGATGAGGGACAAGGCAGTAGGAGAGAAGATATGATGGCCAGGACAATAGATGAGTGGAGCTAGGGAATGGAAACTATGACTCCTGCCATCACAAAAGGGTACAATTTTCTCCTTGCAGGGGCTCTAAAACAACTATGTGATTAGGAAGAACTTCAAAGGTCAACTACTATGAGGAGTAACTACAGAAATAAATAAAAGGCATTTATACTGGAAAGGAATACCTCCAGTTACCTTTGCTTGCAAATGACATGACAAAGCTTTTAGGAAGTTATAAGGAGCTGGCTAGAAACTATTAGTACTAATAAATAAGTTCAGGAAAGTAACAGGATATAAGATGAAATACTGAAATAAATTATATTTCTTTTCTTTTTCACTTTGCCGAAAGACATATTCATTCACTGAGGAGAAAAAGAAAAGGGTTAATGAGAAAACATCCCAAATGGGCCATAGTCATACTTCAATCTCTTCTCCTCCATCTCTCCTTCCTTTTGAGATTTTAGCTATGACTTCATATGCATCCCATATGTTTCTAAAGCCAGATCCAGGACTTGTACTGTGCAGTCTGCCATGCAGGATCTGGCATCCTTAAGTCCATGGAGTTGGCCCCTTAGGCCAATTTTTCCCTTAGGAATAATTTTAACAAAAGAAGGATAAACTGGAACACTGAACACTACAACACATGATTAATGTTGGAAATAATCACAGCTCTGAGGCTCCTTTCCATGTTTCTGGAAAACTGACCATCTTAGGAAGAGGGTAGAGATTGCCTCTTGGTCTATTACTTGAGGTGAGCTCAAGGTGAGGTTTACACGACCAAATGTACATTATTGTCTCCATTTTATTTTTTGCAGGTAGGCATTATTTACCTTATTTTATTTGTTATTACTTTTACATTTTACCAGATAAAAAGGGAAAGTGAGATAGCAAGCTGCCAGGTCCAGGACTCAAACCATGTTTGGCCATGTGGGAGTCCAGCACCTTAACTACCACATCACCTGCTGACCCCGTTGTCTTCATTTTAAAATGCAGAAAACTTAAGACCTCAAAGAGAGGAAACAATACTATATCTTAGAGGTAGTAGTGTTAGGGATTGATTACCCCACTGATTCCCTGCCAATCATCTTGTATTTAAATACCTCCCAATAACACACCAATACGTATTTAAGAGCGATCTGGTATCCAAGGGTGGGAGGAAGGGAGGCCAGGGATTCAAAACTAGAAGATGGGAGAGTATTGCGGGATCAAGACTAAGGTTTTTGTATCTATAGAACAGAGTCACCGAAAGATACATACAGCATCAGAGAAGATGTAGGATTTGAACATGGCAGGGCATATAACACAAAAAAACAAAAACCAAGCATAGGTCTTCAACAAGATCATGTCTCTTGGGACCAACAGTTAGCATAATGGCTATGTCGCTGGACTCCCACGTAGTCGACCGCTGTTCATGTCCTGGACCCGGTGGCTTAAAACATGCTGGGCATGTGTGCATGTGTGTCCAAGATTCCAATAGGAGAATGGAGGAGAAGGGATTGTGGTGTGGCCATCCCCCCGGGGGAGCTATTTCTCGCTTTCTGTCTCTCTTTCTCTCTCTGTTTGTCTGGCGAGCACATGCACCCTATAGCAAAAAAAAAAAAAA
>NW_006207869.1:33830-35131 GCF_000334495.1 Tupaia belangeri chinensis
GGTTGCGGGTTTTGAGGACCCTAGTAGGGGAGAGGTGCCCCTCTTCCTTGATGGGAGCAGAAATGTGGGGGGAGGTCGGGTGGAGGAGGAGTGGCTCCTGAGGGAAGGTGCAGCCCCTGATCCAGGCTGGGTGGGGAGAGCAGCAGGAGAGTCAGAGTGTGCAGGTCCAGGGTGAGGAAAGAGGTGACCTGGGCTTTGGTTTCAGTAGCTGCTTGGTCAGAAGGTGGGTGTGTGCATTCAGGTGTACAAAGGGGACGCCAGAAGCTCTGGAATAGGATGACCCAGTCCAAGCTGGGCACGGGGTCGATTTGTTATATTTTGATCAGTGAGAAAGGAGAGGACACACAGTCATAACCAGGTTACAGGAGTCATTACCAGTGACTGCAGGAGCTCTCATGTCTCTCAAAGACCCCGGAGTCCCGAATGTAGGGAGAAGGGTGCTGGTTAAAACAAAAAGCACTTTTGCATTGATGTGGTGGGATTGGTAACCCTTGAGGAGGGGGCGGGGAAGAAAGGGAGTGGGGATTACAATGGAAAGCAGTCACAGAAGCCAGATCAAGCAGGTTAATAATTAGTAAAGCCACTTTCCAGTCCTTTGCCAAAACACAATGAGATCTTAATGGTCTTCATGGCTTGGGGCAAGGAGCTTATCACTAAGGAAGTTCTCAAGGTTGGGGGTTTCAGGTTATTTAGTAAAGACTGCAGGAATGTCAATCACTCTTGTTTACAGAAAAAGTTCTAAGAAAGTTTCCAACATAGAGTTCACAGTGGAGGTTCTCCAGCTTCAGGTTGAGGAGCCAGGGGGTCAGAGGACCAGGAGTTCAGCTTCCAGGTTTGCTACAGGATCCTAGTGAGAGAGAAGTAAGCTCTCTGGCTAGGTAGATAGGATGAGGAGTCCACGAAATGGAGGGTAGGAGACAAAAGGAGTCAGTGCAGTGAAGCCTTTAATAAAAATACATTCACAACTCTCGGCAGAACTCAATTATTGGCTCTTGCTTCTTGCTTGGACAGAAAGCTGCTTGCAGCCTACTTAAGATAATGACAGCTGAAAGTAGCAGTATCCGTATAATTGCTACATTCCAAATGAAAAGTTCAGTGTCTCTTGGTCTGGAGAGCAGCAGAGGGAAGTCCTTGAACCATATACACCTCTTTCGTGTTTCAAAAAATTTATGAGCACTTGTTGACTGACTAGAAATAGACAAACTGGCTGTAATCCTGAGCACAATGTTCAACTCCAAGACAATGATTAGTTTAAGACTCCTGGTGGCACAAAACTCTTGTGCTGGCTTCACCTTTTTTTT
>NW_006207869.1:35339-37212 GCF_000334495.1 Tupaia belangeri chinensis
ACATAGCCATTACGCTAACTGCTGGTTCCCCTGGCTTCACCTTTTAAAGTGTTTTTCTTTCTCCATCTCCTTAGACAAAATTAATTTTCACATTTTTTTTTTTTCCTTGTCAGGGTCCATTCTGACACCCTAGGTATACCCACTTGCTTAGCTGGAAGCTTTGACTCTTTTCTAATAAACTTTGCTTACTATACTCTCCTTTTGTCCGCATTTCTAATTCTTCATGACCACCAGAGAAGAACCTGCCCAGGTGTTGTATTTGAACACCTAGCACTTCACATCATGGATGCTACTCTGTATCTCATTAAGTTCACCCATCTGTAATACGAGCCTATTTCCAGGACTAGTGAAATGCCCCCAGTTTCCCAGTGAAATAACTGTGGAGTCTTTGCAGTGTTCCTATGGCAACTGTGTTTGTGGCATGTCTTGGTGTCTTAAAGTGAATGAAGCCTCTGGTCCCCTCTTGCATTTCTTTGGCCTGCCTAGCACTACTGGGTAAGTTACTTTTTTCTTTTAACATTTTTGTTATGGGACACAAGGACTTTCCTGAAAGATACAGAGATAGGCACAATAGGTGAGGAGGAAGGAGAAATCACCCCTTGGGGGTAGGCATGCCAAAATCCCTTTTTCTCCATTTTCCTCTTGGGATTTTGGGCATATGTGAACGTACTCTGAATGTAATTTTTCAAGCCACTGGATCTGGGAATCAATCTACAAAGTTGCATGTGGATCTAGCAGCCTTTCCTCAATGCCACTGGCTGCCCCACTCCTGGGTAAATTTTAAAACTTTTAGGGGCCATCAGGTGCTGTAGTTGTTAAGGTTATGAACTCCCACTTGACTGAAGGAAGCAGCAGCCTTTCCAAGACCTGGCAGTTTGAAAATCACACTAGGTGCATGTGCCTTTTTGTTCAAAATTCCAGGAGGAAAATGAAAGAGAAGGGATTGTGGTGTGGACATCATCCTTGCTGGGTGATTTCTCATCCCCCTCCCTCTTTCTGTCACTCCTCAGCAAGCACATTCACCCTATGGCAAAAACTTAAAGGGGAAAAAAAGAATCTTATACAAGTTCAAATTCAGAATTGAGTGACAGTGATTTCTGTTAGGCAGTTTGGAGCACTGGTGAATGGTAGCATTTTATTTGGAATAAATTAAGTATTGTGAAGTTAAAAAATTATATTATACAGGTAGTAATCTCACCTAAAAGAACACCTCTATGGCCTGAATACTGTATTAGTGCTTCAGAGCAGTGGCAGAAGAGTCTGGGAAAGCAAATAAAAAAAAATGTTTACCTAAAGTAATTATTGATTTTTCTTCCTAGAGTGGATGTAATTTGGATAATCCTACCTTCTCCTGATTCACTGAATGCTGCTCAGTGGTTTGGACCAACTTTTAGATGGGATAGAGAGTCTGAATGAGAGGGGTAGGCAAAGCCCTAATGATGTTAATTATTGGAGAAAGCTTAGAGTGTGGCCTGGCATGAAGTTATAACCTGTCATCCTGAGATTGTCTGTCTACAGTGCTCTGTAAACAGACTCCATTCTTTCAATCTGTAGTTATTGTTTCCTGTGTCTGAGCTCACTTAAACCTGATCTGTCTACTAAATTTGGCAAGTAGAGAAAAGTGGATGCACCCTCTAAATAAGTTTTTCTAGTAGTATAGGAAGGGTTTGCCAAAGAATTTCTGTCTTATAAGAAAAATGCAAATAAATTAGATTTGAGATATGTCTTTCCCAGAGTCTGGTTATTTGTAGAAGCTAGACATTCTGACATTTGGCTAGTGTTATCTGGTTTTTACCAGATTTCAATCTAATGAACAAGTTTTTTACTTCCAATTTTTTTTGTGTGACATTGAGGTTAACACAAACATGACTTG
>NW_006207869.1:37439-42565 GCF_000334495.1 Tupaia belangeri chinensis
TCACCCCCTGGGGGGATGGTCACGCCGCAATCCCTTCTCCTCCATTCTCCTCTCGGGAACTTGGGCACGCACGCACATGCACCCGGTGTGAGTTTTTTAAGCCGCCGGGTCCGGGACGCGAACTGTGGTCGACTATGTGGGAGTCCAGCAACATAGCCATTACGCTAACTGCTGATTCCCTCTTCTGTTTTTTAAAGGTATTTTTGCTGTAGAACACACACATTCACCAGAAATAATTCTCCCCACCCCTCCAACCTTGGGGGATGGCCAATTCTAAATCCTTTCTCCTCCTCTCTTCTATGATTGTGGGTGTACACACACATTCACTCACTCACTCATGTGCCTGGCATGGTTTTCATGCCACTGGGTCTGGGACTTGAACCACTTACTCAGCCATGTGTGGGATCTACTACCTTAACCACAGTGCTTTCCACTGACCTATAAGAGCCATTTTACATTATGTAAAATAGGAAAATCAGACTATATGCCACTTTTATTTTAAATCAGTTTTTAAAATGTAAATAAAATGTAATGCAGTACTCTTGTATGAGAAACAAATCCTTATGTTTTGTTTATTAATTAAATTTTTTCATGTGTGTAGGAGTTTTTCCCTTAGTACACATATGCACGTCAGAGAGAGACTGAGGCAGTGAGAGGGAAAGTAAGAAATCTCTCCCTATGGGTGATGGTCATACTACAGTCCTTTCTCCTCCTTTCTCCTTCTGAGATCTTGGGCTATAAGAGCCATTTTACATTATGTAAAATAGGAAAATCAGACTATATGCCACTTTTATTTTAAATCAGTTTTTAAAATGTAAATAAAATGTAATGCAGTACTCTTGTATGAGAAACAAATCCTTATGTTTTGTTTATTAATTAAATTTTTTCATGTGTGTAGGAGTTTTTCCCTTAGTACACATATGCATGTCAGAGAGAGACTGAGGCAGTGAGAGGGAAAGTAAGAAGTCTCTCCCTATGGGTGATGGTCATACTACAGTCCTTTCTCCTCCTTTCTCCTTCTGAGATCTTGGGCGTGTATGCACATGCACACAGTGTAAGATTTAAGACACCAGGCCTGGTACTTGAACTGTGGTCAGCCATGTGATAGTTCAGTGACATAACTGCTAGGCCATCTGCTGCCTTTTTATATTTTTTTATTTTATTTTGTTTTTTTAGTACAGAGATGTATAGGATGTAAAAATTTTAAAACTTGTGACCAGCAGTTAGTGTAATGGCTATGTCACTGGGCTCCCATGTAGTCGATCATGGTTTGAGTCTTGGCCCCGAGTAATGGGGACCAACAGGTGGCATGGTGGTTTAAGGTGCTGGATATCCACATGGCCAACCACTGTTTGAGTTCCAGACTTGCTGGCTTACTTTCTCATTTTCCTTCTCTCTCCCTCTCTCTGCCTCTCTCTGGTGAGCACATGTGCCCTATAACAAACTAAAATCTTAAAACTTCATTTACTAATGTACACAAAATTGTCCTCTAGGTTTTTCAAAAATTTTACACATAGCTGTGAAGTTCTATTGATTGTATCTGACATGTATTTAAGACTTTCTGCCTCATGTGATATTGTTAAAAACATTGCTGGGGCTTAAATGTATTGTTTAGCATTTTCTGTGTAAAGAACAAACTAAGGATTCTAAAAACTAGTCAATTTATTTGCTCAAGGGTCCTTGGATATACATTTTGGGGTTGGTTCAGCTGGGTAGTTTCTATTCTGGTTGACTGAATGGCAAGTGAGGTTTTAACCATGTGGAACCTCAAGAGTCTGATTCATTTCAGATTACTTAGAACAAACTAAGGATTCTAAAAACTAGTCAATTTATTTGCTCAAGGGTCCTTGGATATACATTTTGGGGTTGGTTCAGCTGGGTAGTTTCTATTCTGGTTGACTGAATGGCAAGTGAGGTTTTAACCATGTGGAACCTCAAGAGTCTGATTCATTTCAGATTACTTCACTCTTCTGTCTAGTGGTTTGTGCTTACTCTTGGTGAGGCCCATGTAGCCACCAATTTAGCCTCAGGATTTTTCAACAATAACTCTGCTAAGAAGTGAAGCACTGTCATGAGCAGGTAGTGTGGTGGTTAAAGCACTGGATTCCCACATGGGCTAACTCTGGTATGAGTCCTTAACCTGGCAGCTTGAAAATCATACTGGGCACGTGAGTGTGCTCCTACCTAAAATACTGAGAGGAGACTAGAAGAGAAGGGATTTTGGTATGGCTATTCAATTTCTCCCTTTCCTTCTCTCTGTCTCTCTCCAGTGAACATATGCGCCCTATGATAAAAACAATAAAGAAAGAATGGAACCACTAGTGCGCAAAAACTTTCCAGACTTAGATTTCTATCACATTTTCTTTTTTTTGGTTTATTTTATTCATGATAGAGCATGCATGTCCACTCAAGATTGAGAGAAAGAGATAAGCACATACAAGGATTCATTACCATGTTTCCCCAGCTCTCTAACTCATCAGGATCTTAGGCGTGTGGACTATTCACAGGCTTGATTTTATTCTGACCTGGGGATCCAAAATTGTGGTTAACCATATGCCTTCCAAGACTGAAGTTAAATCTGTAACTCCGAGCTGGACATGTGTTATGATTTTTTTTTTCCATCAATTTTTGCTATAGGGCATGTGTGCTTGCTAGAGAAAGAGAAAGGAAGAAAGATGGAAGGAAGGAAGAAAGAAAGGAAGGAGAAATCTCTAACCAGAAATGTAGCCATGCCTCAGTTTTTTTATTCTCCCCTCAGAATTTTGGGCACACCTGAACATGTGCCCGGCCTGCCTTTCAAGGTGTTGGGTCTGTGACTTGAACCATGTTTGGCTATGTGGGATCCAGCTGCATTAACCTTTATGTCATGGGGTAGCCTAATAATTTCCATTTCAATATGACTTAATTTATGGATTTTGATTATATTATTGTCTTTTGATCTTTGTCTTTGATGGCTGTTTTGTAGTTTTATAATATTGGTTATTGTCAGCTATTCCAGTGCTTTAATTCAGAAATTGTCTAGTTATATGTGTATTTATATTTCACACTTTAGATAAATTTTAAAAGTTTTGGTCCCTTTTTCCATGAAAAGAAAACATACTGAAATTTTGATGGAGTATTTGTATCAGTGACAGAGATAGCACTTCATTTTGATGAATTTTGAAAAAGTGATCATCTTTGTAAAGGTGAGTTTTTTTTCATGTACATGTGTAACCACATTTTTCAGGTCTATATATTTTTTTCTTGTATATTCTACATATTTGTTTCTAAACACTTACATACGTATATATTACACAAATGTCATCTTCATATAACTTATGTTGTATTTTATACTATCTATTAAATTGGACCTATAAGAGCTAAAATATTGCTTATCCTTAGGAATCACTTCCCCTACACTGCCCCATTCTTTTCTCACTTAATGACTTCTTGCCTCTTCCACCTCAGTTTCAAATATTTAAACTAATGATATGAATTCTTATCATAATACTTACATTCTTATATTTCTTTGAGTTTATGCTGGTTATATGTGTGTCTGGTAGCTTATTGAATCAGTTTCCTAAAGTGTAGATAACTGTACAGTCAACCTTTTTTTTTCCCCTTACAATTTAGTTTCACCTGTGTATTGATACTGTTTAGTTTTATTTATTTGTACAGTCAACCTTTTTTTTCCCCTTACAATTTAGTTTCAGATGTGTATTGATACTGTTTAGTTTTATTTATTTGATTTTGGTATTTTCCCATTTACTAAAGATGTTAAACATGCTTTACACATTTATTGAACATTTGGAAATCTAGCTAAAGTGTCTGTCTAAGTGTCTTTGCCAACTTTTCTTTGGGGGAGGTCTCTCTTTTTTCTCATTAAAAATGTTTAGTTACAGGGTCAGGATGTAGCATAGTGGCTAGGGTGCTGGAATCCCACAGGACTGACCACGATTTTCCTGGACCTGGTAGCTTTCTCTCTCTCTCTCTGTCTCTCTCTGGTGAGTATGTGTGCCCTATAGCAAATTTTTAAAAAAGGGATAAACAAAATTAAAAAAATAATTCTTAAAAATTATTTAGTTAGTACTTGGGAGTCAGGAGGATCATAACCTAGCAAGATCCTATTTTTTAAAATGTTTTTATTAAAAAAAAAAAAAGAGAAGTATGTTTGATTAGACATATGGTCATTATTTTTCACACACTCATCACTTCTCTTTACACCCTTTATGTGTATCATTTCATGAATAGAATTTTTATTTTAATGTAGTCCAATTTATAAATTATTTAAAATTTTGTTTTACAAAACTCTTAAAAGGTATCTTTGGAAATTGTTATGTAACATGGGCAGAAAAGGTACATCATAATTTTTTGCCACACATATGTAATATTGTCTTCACAGCTAATGTTCTTTGGAAAATATTTTTTTCCCTGCTTCTCTGAAGTGCCTTTTCCTTGATGCAAGTTACCAAAAGCCAGAGGTATTTTTAATAATTTATCTTGCTAGTTCAACTGGTCTGTTTATTCATCTCATTTATCTTGCTGTTTCAACTGGTCTGTTTATTCATCTCATTTCTAGTTTTACACTGTTTGATTTTTATTCTTTATAAAATTTGTATTTGTATGTGTGTGTTTGTGTGTGTGTGTGTTATCATTCCAAGAATATACGTTTGTTATCAAAATTGACAAATTTCTTTTTTTTTTTTCTTGAGAGAGATTTTTGCCATAGGGTACATATACTTGTTGGAAAGACAGAGACAAACAGAGAGAACTCACTCCCCCAGGGGGGATGGACATGCCACAGTCCCTTCTCCTCCATTCTCCTCTTGGGATCTTGGGCACACATGCACACACATCCAGTGTGAATTTTAAGACACTGGGTCTGGTCAAGTACGTGAAACTCCAGTGATTGATGTAACCATTATGTCATCTGTTGGTCCCATTCCCTAAATTTATTTTAGAGAACTAAGATTTAGCATTGCTGATTCTCTCTCTGATGTGTTTACTTTTATTGTCTTTGATTACTTCTTATACCTTTCTCTTTTCGAATCATCTTTTAGTAAATTTCCCATATCTAAACTATTAAGATTGATTAGCTAATGAATTCTTAGTCTTCATTCTTAGTATTTTTGTTTTATTTATTTATT
>NW_006207869.1:42612-44231 GCF_000334495.1 Tupaia belangeri chinensis
GAAAGAGTGGGGCCAGAAGATAGTATGATAATTGAGGCACTGGTTTTAGTTGAAGCTGGTTTTAATTTTTTACTTTAATTAGTATTGAATTTGTAAATGTATTTGTGTATTTATTTGTAATTTGAATGCCTCTTTAATATGTGTTGAAATCTTTTATTTATTTTATATTTAAATACTGCAGATCTTTACAGCACACAAAATGAATTTTCCCAGCATGAATACACTGTATATTAGCCCAGTACAACATACTACCGTAAACATTATCATCGACAGATAATTTTTTATTTTTGTGTTCCTAAAATGTATTACTTTTAAAATTTTGATTTCTACCTTCCTGTTCTTTATTGCCCTTCTTCTCATGCTATCTCTAGTATCCACAGTTGTTCTCAATGTCTTTATATATTTCAGTCTTTCAGTTTTCAGTTTCTGCTATACAGCGTAAACATTCAGTATCTAGTAAGTGGGACATCTAATGCCTCACTTTCAATCTGACTTTATTCACTTAAAAGTAGATCTTCGATGTTTTGTCAGTTTTCCATCAAATGTCAGGGTCTCATTTTATTTTTTATGGCTGAGGAGGATGCCACACTTTTTCAACCCATTTATCTGTCCTTAGACATTTAGGTTGATGCCATGTCTTAATAATTGTAAATAAGGCTGCAAAAAAACATGACTGTGCAAATGTTTTTCCAACTGAGTGTATTTCTATCCTTTGGGTAAATACCCAGGAATAGATACCCAGCAAGATGATATGGTAGTTCCATTATAGGTTTTTGAGGAACCTCCATATTGATCTGCACAGTGACCAAAGTAATTTACATTCCCACCAATAGTTTAGGAGAGTTCTCTTTCCACTGTAGCCTCACCAGCACTTATCATTTTTTATTTTTCATAGGTGTTCTGACTGGGATTAAGTAGATCTCATTGTAATTTTGACTTGCAAGTCCCTTATGATAAGAGTTGTTGAACATTTTTTCATATGCTTTTTGGCTGTTTGTGTGTCTTTCTTGGATAGTTGGTTTGTTCAACTCATTTGCCTATATTTCAATTGGATTTGTTTTTTCCTTTTTTTTTTTTTTGAGATGTAAACTGCTTGCATTCCCTATACTGTTATCAGTCCCTTATCTGAGGCTTAGTTTTTGAATATGTTCTCCATTCTGCTGACTATTTTTATTATTGTGTCTTTTGCTGCATAGAAGCTTTTTAACCTGATATAATTCCACTTGTCTATTTTCAAGATTATTGCTTGTACTTTGGGGATCTTATTTAAGAAGGCTTTGCCTACTGTGATGTCTCCAAGAAGTTCTCTTGTGTTTTGTACCTGTAGTTTTATAGTAACATTTGTGGGTCATTCCTTTAAAAAAAAAAAATTATTTATTTTTTATTATAATCGTAATCTTGTTTATATTACATTGGATTGCATATAAAACTTTACAGTGTATTACATTGCTTTTTCAAAAGGGAATGCCATGCATGTCAGTACAGAGACATTAATCTCCCTACTTCATCATTCAATATTTTTTCATTGTTTTTCCCAATCATCATTAATATTATTCCAATTATTTTTTGTTTCAGTTTTGTAATTGAGATTTATTGGTTATGTCAAGGATCAGTACAGA
>NW_006207869.1:44436-45650 GCF_000334495.1 Tupaia belangeri chinensis
AAACTGCCATTTAGTATGCTTTGTATTTAGGATATAAAAACTACCCACCCGCCCCCACCTATGGAATGTTTAGCTGACACGCAAGAGAGTCAAAGCCTCCTATAAGTCAGTATCCCACTATTTTCTGGTTGTACTGAAAAATAACCAGTAAATGATTTCACCTCTTAAAAGAAAAGCATTTACACTTAAAAAATGGGATGAGGTGGGATTCTCTCCTTAAAAATGTTTCTAGAGCTACCAAAAAACTTGCATTTACAAAATAGTTGATAAAAATATTCCTCTGGATTGTACAAGAAGGGAGGCAGGGACCATTGATAAGACACGGTATATGACATTATTCAGACTTGACTTCTTTCTCACCTGCTTCATCAGAGGGTGGACCCTCCTCATTTTTAGTTTCTCCATTTTCTGCAGGTAAATCTTCTTTAGTGTCTCGGTTGACCCCTTCAGCCGGTTTCCCCTTTGCTCCCCTTTTCCCTTTTGTTTGCACTCTCTTGTCTGAATATTTATCCTTCCCTGCTGCATTTTTTTGGCTTCATCTCCACATTTGCAGGAGGTTTAGCCAACAACCTAGCCGATCTCCTCTTGGGCTCTTCCTTGGCTGCCCATTTGGCTGAGCTGACCTTCCTCTTGGGCATCTTGGCTGCAGACAGAGTGCGTGCTGGGTGCCTGATAAGGCCGTGACGCGCCTAGAACCTTTGCGGAGTTGAGTGAATAAACCCTGTTGCTCCTCCCGCCACCAGAGCTGCTGGAGCTCCCCAATTAATTTTTTTGAACAGTCAATCACCATTTCTCATTTTTCTTGTAAAAAGACTTTACCCATCATGATATACTTCTCAGACCAATCCAGTTGAGAATACTATACATGTCATCAACAGGTAATAAGCCATATCTGTTTCCCAGTAACATCCTGCCTCTGTATTTGTTTACTTGCTATCTTTCTCTATCCTCTTCTCTTCAACCCCATATTCCACACTGTCTTTTTCTCATTAAGTACTTTCACTGCTTTTATGTCCTCCAATATTTCACTCTGTACCATTGAGTGCGGATAGTCTGTATACATTAAGTGGATACATACAATATCTTTAAAGAAAGTCAGATTTGAAAACAGTCATGCGTGAGCTTTGGATGGCCATGGAACCTACTGTCAATGTACCATGGCCAGTAGCCCCAAGGATTCCTTCTTATTGGCTCCCTTGGCCACAAGTAGGTTT
>NW_006207869.1:47554-48017 GCF_000334495.1 Tupaia belangeri chinensis
GTTTTTATCTTTCTTTCTGTTAATGTGGTGTATTACATTTATGGTCTTGTGTATGTTGAACCACCCTTGTATTCCTGGAATAAAGCCTACCTGGTCGTGATGAATAATCTTTGTCAAATGTTGTTGGATATGATTTGTGAGTATCTTGTTGAGAATTTTTGCATCTATATTCATCAATGATAATTGGTCCGTAGTTTTCCTTTTTTTATCATGTTCTTATCTGTTTGGGGATGAGGATGATGGATGCTTCATAAAATGAATTTGGAAGGTTCCCTACCTTCTGAATCTTTAGAAATAATTTTAATAGGATAGCTGTTAACTCTTCCTTAAAAGTTTTGTAGAATTCAGAGGTGAAGCCATCTGGACCTGGGGTTTTCTTTATTGGGAGATTATTTATTACTGATTCAATTTTCTGTCTTGTTATGGGTCTATTCAGGTTTTCTATGTCTTTGTGAGTCAATAT
>NW_006207869.1:50746-68529 GCF_000334495.1 Tupaia belangeri chinensis
TGTTGCTTCCTAACTTATTTAAGGTATCTCTGAGTGTTAAAAGTTGTACAGGATTAGAAAATTGATGATTTCTCTTATGGTTGGCCTACCTGTTGCTCACCATTACCATTAACTGTTGCCACTAGTCCTGGATGCTGTTGCCACTAGTCCTTCCTGTTTCTAAGGAGTGGTGAGCCTCCACCTGACCTAATAAACAACACCTCAAGAGCAAAGAAAAACAAAACAAAAAAAGAAATCGCACTATTCAAATCACTGAAATTCTGAGAGTCCAAAGGCAAGTGGGGAAGGGTCAGAGCATGAGTGACAGGTCCTGGCAGATGGGCTTGCAGGCATAGGCCACCTGGTGTTCAGAACTGCTGGCCAGCTCGATCTGGTTTGCAGGTTTGATGGGGTGGGGTGTGAGTTCGTGTAAGGTCCCATGCAACCAACCTGAGGTCCAAAGAGGAGTAGGGGTGGGGGATGCATGAAGGTCTGGGGTGGTCGGGCCTGCAGCCTCAGGGTGCCTTGGCAATTCCTTTTTGAACAATACCCATTCCCTTGATGTCTACAATATCACCTTTCTTGTAGATTCGCATAAATGTTGCTAATGGAACCACTCCATGTTTTCTAAAAGGCCTTGAGAACATATATCTTGTGCCTCTCCTTTCCCTTTGTGTTTGTTATTTTGGTTAATTACTGGAAGATGGATCTGGCCAAAAGGTGGTCATAGTATTTTGTCATGATATTTTGTATTAGGTCATTGGAAAAGTCATGGCATATTTTTTCATGTTTTTGTATGTAAGCATGTTATGACGTTTCCAACAACCCAGTATTTCTGTTATGCTTGTTTTAATATTGCCTGTTTCACTATTAATTTGATTTACCTGGCTCCTTTCTCTGTTCTTCTTGATTAATTTTGTTAATGGTGTGTCAATTTTTTTTTATCTTCTTGATGAACCAATTTTGGTTTCATTTATTTTCCACATAATTTGTTTATTTTCTATTTTATTTCTGATTGAATTATTATTGTTTCTTTTCTCTTGTTATTTTTTTGGATTTTCTTGTGGTTTTTCCAGTTCTTTGAGGTGTGTCATTTGGTTGTCTACTTGCCCCCTTTTATTTTTTCTTTTGAGCATTAATTACTATGAAATTACTTCTTATGACTGCTTTCACCGTGCATCATAGTGTATGAAAACTCATGTGTTCATTATCATTAGTTTAAATACATTTTTCATTTCAGTCTTAATTTCCTCAGTGGTTGTGACATCATTATGTCGCAGATTGTTTAGTTTTCATGTGTTTGTGTATTTTCAAGGATTTTCTCTGAAGTTAATCTCAAGTTTGTTTTCACTGTGGTCAGAGAAGATGCTGGATATAGTTTCTGTATCTTTTCATTTTTTTGTGTCCTATCATGTGATGGTCCATCATTAAAAATGTTCCATATGGGGATCTGAACAATGTGTATTTTGTGGTTATTGGTTGGAAAGTTCTATAGATGTCTGTCAAACCCATTCAATTTATGGTATTGTTTAGATCTTGTATCTCTTTGTTTATTTTTTGTCTAGGTGATCTGTTCAAAGGACACAGTGGGATGTTGATGTCCCCATTGATAAGCATATTGCTGTCCATCTCTCCCTTTAGATCTTTCTTTCACATATTTGAGCGCTCCAGTGTTGAGTGCATAGATATTTATAAGTACTATATTTTCTTGGTGAATAATACTTTTAATACTACACAGTACCTTTTTAAGAAATGAATTATTTATTTAATTTTGTTTATTATTATTATTATTTAATTTGGTATAGGGCACCTGTACTCACGAGATAGAGAGTATGAAAGAAAGAGAGAGAAGTGAGAAAGCAAGCCACCAGGTCTGGGACTCAAAGTCTTATAGGTATCAAATACCTTAAACTGCCATGCCACCTGCTGACCCTCTAGTTTCCTTCTTCAACTGTTCTTATGTTTTTTGTCATAAAAATCTATTTTTTCTGATATTAGTATCATGACTCCAGCCTTTTTTAAATTTCCATTTGTGTGGAATATCTTTTTCCAGCCCTCTACTTTCAGTCTATGTGTTCCATGATGTGCAGCACATAGAGGGCATTTTTTAAAAAAATCTCTTTAGCCAATCTGTGCCTTTTAATTAGAGCATTTAATCCACTAACATTCTACACAATTATTGATATTTACTGACTTATCACTGCCATTTTGTTAGACATTTTCCAGTTTGTTTTGTTTTCTTATTTGTTCATGTCCTTTTAGTTGTCCTGATATAGTATAACCTTCAATATTTTGTGAACATCTGGTCCAGTGTTGCTAAATTTTCTCAGGTTTTTTTTTCTTTTTTTTTTTTATCTAGGAATGATATTTTTGTGTTCTTCTAATTTGAAGGATAATCTCACAGGATTTAGTATTGGTTGAAATTGTCTTTCTTTCAGTGTTTTGAATATATCTACCTGTTCTTTCCTTGATTGTATTGTTTCCGTCGAGAGGTCTGATGTTGACCTAGTAGGATGACAATTTGTAAATAACTCTATGTTTCTCTCTTGTCATTTTTAGAACATTGTTTTCAATTTTGATCATTCTGGCTGTGATATACCATTATGAGAATCTACTTAGATTTATTCCATTTGGGTTCCTTGTATTTGTTGGGTCTAATGTCTGAATGTTTCTCTAGGTTTGGAAAGCTTTCTTCAAGAATTTCATGGGATAGGTTTTCAATGCTGTAGTCATATTCTTCACTTTCTGGAATACCAATTATTCAGATATTTGGGTGTTTAATGGTGTCTAGTATTTCTGGTACGTCAGCATTTTGAGAGGTTGTTTGTGAGAAACTCAGGTCTCGAAGGTATACCGTCAAGAACAATTTAGGCAAGAGATGAGAAAAAGTTAAAAGAGGGGACTAAAGCTCTCTTGGAGCAGAAGCAATACTGTGCCAAAGGAGAACACATTTATTTTAAATTAAATCAAATAAGTAGTGAGTTTAGCTACAGAGAACAGTATACAATATACATGACATTCTTTGTAGGCTGTGTTTTTGGTACAAGATTGATAGGTATCATTAACGTAGTAGCTGGACAGTATTTTGACTGTGGAATGTCACCAAACAATCTTGGGACTCAGTCCATGCCAGGAGCTATCTGGTTGGCTGTGGAGTCCTTTTGACTTTCTGTCTAGGAATGGGGTTACTTTCAACTCCCTTCTGCATTCTCTCCTTCTGGCTTAATTTTCAGGCATGGTCTGTTTTTTGTCCCCAACAGTTATTTTTTCATTCTTTTTGATAGTTTTGTTTAAGTCAATGGTTTTGTCTTCCAGATCAGTGATTCTATCTTCTGCATGGTCTAATCTGCTATTAATACTTTCAAGGGAGATAGTTTTTATTTTTTATGTTACACTCTTTATCTCTAGGCATTCTGTTTAATTCTCATTTTTATTTAAATTTATTTGTTTATGTTCACTTACTGTACATCATTACAGCATACAAAATGAGATTTTTCTATCCAGAGTACACTGTATATTGTCTCAGTCAGCACATCAACATACATGTTATTATCAGCAAAAATAATTTTCCATTTCTTGTTTCCTGTATGTTTTGCTTTTTTTCCCCCCCATCCTTGATTCCCTATCTCTTACCCTCTGCCATCTCCTACTCTCTTCCCATACTGTCTCTGGTATCTATGTTTACTTTCTATACTTTTTCCCTCCCTTTTTTTTTATCAAATTACTGAAGATCTTAATTAATCTAAGTATTTTTATAGCAAACACAGATGATTTATACATTTCCATGAACACAAGTCTCACTTTAGACATCCTATAAAGTAGCACCTAGCTGGGGCTAAATTTCTTATTGCGGTCGACTACATGGGAGTTCAGCACCATAGCCATTATGCTAACTGCTGATCCCATCCTAGAACCATTTATTGAAAACTCTTTTTTTTCCACAGGTTTGACCTGTGGCCTTTGTCAAAAACCAGTTGGTTGTATGTTAAGTTTTTTCCTGTTTATTCTATTCAACTGGACTGTCATATGTCTGTGTTTGTGCCAGTACCATGGTGTTTTAGTGATTAAGGATTTACAATACATTTAGGAGTCAGGAAGTAAGATGCCTCTAACTTTATTCCTTTTGTACAGAATTGGTCTGATTATATAAGTCTTTTGTGATTCTGCATAAATTTTATAATTTAATAATTATTTTATATTTTATAATTATATAATTATTATTCTGTGTTGAATATTGCTGGTTTTTTGGTAAGAATTGGAATGAATTTGTAGATCACTGTGGCATAGTATAGGTATGGCACCTATATTGATTCTTCAAATTTATGAAAAGGACTGTCTTCCTGGTTTTTGCACGTTTTTCAAGTAACTTGTTCAGCTTTTATAATTTTGTTCATAGAGATCTTTCACTTTTTTTGGTGAGATTTCTTCCAAATAGTTTTTGTGGTTATTGTGAATGGGATTGCCTTCTTCATTTTTTTCTTGTTTATTCATGGTATAGAAAAATGCTACAGATATTTTTAATTACCCAAGGGCTTATGTACTTGCTAGAGAAAGTGGCAGAGAGATGGAGATTCAGGAATGGAGAGAAAACACCCTAAAATGAAGCATAAAATGCCATTATGGGCTTTAAACCTACCTGGGAACTATCCTCTGTACTAAACTGACATAGCCAGGGTGCTCAGGGGATGTTGCAATCCCTTTCCTCCAATTCACCTTCCCATCCGGATTTTGGACACATGCAAACATATGCACTCAGTGTGTTTCCCAAGCCCACAGGGCCTTGGATGCAAACCACAGGTGATTATGTGCAATCTGGCTCCCTATACATAATATTTAAGCCCTGTGCTATGGGTATAGTGTACTGCAGATTTTTAAATGGTGGATTTGTACCATGCAGCTTTCCTGCATTTGTTTATTTCTTCTAAGAGTTATTTGGTGGATTATTTAGGTTTTCCTATATATTGAGTTGTAAACAAAAAAAAATGTAGAAAAATGCATAATAGCTTTTCTGATGAACCATTATATAATTAAGTCAGCCACAAATAGGGACAGGTTAATTTTTTCTTCTTCAATTTATATGTCTTTTATTTTGTTCTTTCATCTGACTGTATTATTAGTTAGTACTTCCAGTATCTATCTTAAATGGGAAAGAAGAAAGTGGACATTTCTGTCTTGTTCTAGTTTGAAGTTGAAAAAGTTTCCATTTTTTCCCATTCAATATAATGTTAGCTGCAGGAATGTCACATATGACCTTTATTTGGTTATGAAATGTATTTTCTATGCCCATTTTATTGACTCTTAGTCATAAAGGACTATTACATTTTATCAAATGCTTTTTAATGTGTCAGTTAATATGAGCATATGATTTTTGTCATTTCTTCTCTTAATGTGATCTGTTACATTTGTTGTTTTGTACATATTGAATCATCCTTGTATTCCAGAAATAAATCCTACCGGGTTGTAATGTATAATATTTTAAAAATATTGTTGGATTGGTTTCAGTCATGAAATATGGCCCTATAGTGTGCTTACATACACATACACTACTTTGGTGTTCCTTGCATCTTTTTTGTACATTCATATCAGTCTCTGGTTTTATTTTCAATACTGGAAAAATTACTTTCTTTAATGTAGACCTCCTGGTGATGAGTTGTCTTAACTTCTTTTTAATTCCCAAATGTCTTTGTTTTATGTCATTTTTTTCTCCTTATGGGACTGCTCACTCACTAGAGACAGATAGGAGGAAAGGAGAAAGTATCCCCCATAACCAGCTTCCAAAAAGCCTTTTCTATTCTTCCTGGGTGGCATTGTGGTTGACCCCTAATATATCATAGAAAGTGATTTCTTTTACCCCTTCATACTGCCAGTGAGTGTGCTGAAGCTAGCATATGAGCACTTAGCTTTTTTTTCTTGTTGAGAAGTTTTTGCTATAGGACACATGTGCTCACCAGAAAGACAGAGGGCTAGAAAGCAAGAAATCACCCCCAGGGGGGGGATGGCCACACCACAATCCCTTCTCCTCCATTCTCCTCTTGGGATCTTGGACACGCATGCACATACCCCCAGCATGAGTTTAAGCCACCGGGTCTGGGACTTGAACCACGGTTAACTCCATGGGAGTCCATCAACATACCCATTACACCAATTGCTGGTCCCAGGAACACTTAGCTTTTGACAGCTCAGGCAGCCATTACTCCTCTAATTCTCAACATGCATTCTGGAAAGTTCCTGAGTTCCCTTTTTATAAAATTTATATTACTGCCAACAGTCCTCATTTGTAACATTTGTATATCTCCTTTAAGTCCATAAATTTATTTCTGTGTAGTTTAACTTTCTTGTCTGCTATTTGAAATGTCTGTATTATTTGGGTGACTTTATTTCTGAAATAGAGGTCACATATTGCTTTTATTTTAATGAATATCCATTCTAAATTCTATCCTGGATATTATAAGTTATATATCATAGAGTTTGTGAATACTGTTATATATCTCAAAAGATTGATTTTTTATCTACACATTGGTTAACTGTGTAGATTCAAGTTCTAAATTCTATATCCCTTGCAGTGATGAGAAGCTGATTCTCCTTTTTTTTCAGGTTCTAATAGCTGACTTTTTTGTAGGTCCCTCTGCGTTCTGTATATGTGTAATTTAGTCGTTCACCAACAATTGTGATGACTTCTATATGCAAATCCTGAGGATTATAGTCTTTGGCTTCCTCCTTTCTAGGAATTATGAACTTCTCCTCAAATTTCTGGTTGTCTGTTCAGCCCTGAACATTAGTTTTTGATAACCTGAGCCAGTAAAGGTGCAGTTTTTATTTCACTGATCTGTATGCAAACTGGAGATTCCCCTGTGGTAAGATGCCAAAAATTTACAGTTTGTCCTTTAAGAATGATCTAAATCCACTTTCTGTCTTCTTTTAACTATTCTCCACTGCCTCAGATGGTTCTGTTCTACATTTTTAAGTAACACACAACACACACACACACACACACACACACACACACAAATATACACACACATATGTGTGTGTATGCATATATATTTTTACATATGTGTATGTGTATTTATTTTTTAAGAGTGTTCCTTAGGCTAAGCTCTTTGCCATTATTTCATGTGTCTTCTTATTTTTAAGTTGTTCATATGATAGTATCTCTTTTCTTCTATTAATTAATTCCTTCTGTGTGTTGTAGCTTCATTTTCTCTACCCTGGACTTTTTTTGTTTGTTTGTTTTTTTTGGGGGGAGATATTTTCGCTATAGGGCACGTGCACTCGCCAGACAGACAGAGACATAGAGACAGAAAGCGAGAAATCATCCCCCAGGGGGGATGGTCATGCTGCAATCTCTTCTCCTCCATTCTTCTCTCAGGATCTTGGGCACACACGCACACACGCCCGACATTTGTTTTAAGCCACTGGGTCTGGGAAGTGAACTGCAGTCGACTATGTGGGAGTCCAGCGACATAGCCATTACGCTAACTGCTGTTTCCCTCTACCTTGGACACTGTTTTAAATGTTCTAAGTCTAGTATCTTTCCTTGGACTGTTTTAAATGTTCTAAGTCTAGTATCTTTTTACTACATGAATCCAGACTGTCTTCCATGAAAGTCACTTGTAATATATACAAATTAGGTAAAGGTGAAGTAATGCCTACATGATAGATTTGATGTATTTCCTGTTTATATATGGTCCATAAACTTTTTGTTACCTTAAGTGTAATATTTTTGAAATGGTTGTTTTGTGGTTCAGCTTTTAATGTGTCTTCTAACATTTATATTACCCCAGTTTGTATATAAAAACTCTATAATAGTATACTTGCACTTTTTTAGTTTCTCTACTATTTCATCATGGATTTTACATCATACATATTATAAACCCAATATGTTATTTCTATCACTTTCCTATACATCCACACACTCAGCTTTAACCACATGACTCGAGACCTGCAATCATAAATTACATTGTAAGCATGGGTTATCGCAAACATAAATTACATTGTAAGCATGGGTTATCCGTAGAGCCCATAGCCATATGTTATTGACACTGCCATTTTAAAAAGAAAAAAAAATATTTAATTCTATTTATTATCATTTTATTTTGCTCTAGGGCACTCACACATATGGTGGGGAAAGTGAGAAAGCAAGCCACCAAGTCTGAGACTCAAACTATGGTCTCATCCATGTGGGAGTCCAACACATTTACTACTTCATACCTGCTGACTCCAACCAATGCTTTTTTTAAAAGTTTGAAAAGAAATTTATATGGGTCCCTGCTTATTTTTTTATTTCTCATATTCTTGTTTGTATCTTACCAGACCTTTATCTGCTATAACACTTTCTAGTTTGTGACAGTTTGGCTATTATATGCCTTCCTGTAGTTGTCTTCGTATTGTCTTTTGCTATATGAGTTTGGCTATTTTTTAAGACCATGACTTTTATGATTCCAACTGTATGTTTGCAAGTTAAGGTGATATGATCCCCCAAATCACCTTAGGCCTTGTAATTTCTAGAGGCAATTGTAAACCTAGGAAGTTTTTATAGTCACTGTTATGATATATTACCATGCAAGAGTCCACTAAAATAAGCCAGGAGACAAGATGCACAAGGTGGGTTCTATGGGTCATTTGCTTAAGTTTCCAATTGTTTTCTCTCAGTAGAATTCTTTTGATATTGCCTATTTTTCCCAACAGTAACAGTAATAGCACCCACAGGACACTGCGAACATGAGAATCTCATACAAGCCATTGTTCAGAGTTTGAGATTTGGCTACATAGACATGCTTTCCCACCCATGTGACTTTTTTCACTTTGCCACACATCCACACATTCTTTAACCATATGACTCTATATCTATACTCATAAATGATATTGTAAGCATTTTAACCACAGGTTATACATATAACCCATAGCCATAGTCTAGACAAAGATATTTTTACCAGGTTGGCAGTTCCTAAAGCTAAGAGATAATCTCCAAGAACTTCAACTGACTGAATGTTTTCTGGAATATATATTCATTGATTAGAATATACAGCTTTTGAATATAGACTGAGAGTTTGGACTTTACATTTTCAGCAGATTTTAAAATGATCAGCCTTTTAAAAGATAGTTTTCTGACTCAACTACTCACTGAGGTGTTCAATTACATGTATAGGATACCATTCAAAATGCCCCATGTGTGACGACTAACACATGGGGTGCTTTCAGCTGAGATTTAATAGTAATTTAGCCTCTTCTTCTGGTGGGACTTTTTATCTTCAGCAAATGGGGAATGAATGAATCTCATTCCACTTTACATCATTTTTTTTTTTTTTTGGAGAGGTTTTTCCTATAGGGCATGCGTGCTCGCCAGACAGACAGAGAGAGATAGGGAGATAGAAAGCAGGAAATCACCCCCCCCAGGGGGGATGGCCACACTGCAATCCCTTCTCCTCCTTTCTCTTCTCAGGATCCTGGGCATGCATGCACACTTGCCCGGTGTGAGTTTAAGCCACCTGGTCTGATACTTTAACTGCGGTCGACTACATGGGAGTCCAGCGACATAGCCATTATCGGTTTGCCCTCCTGTTCTTTAGAGCTTCAGAAGTTGGCAAGTGTCAAGAGAGTATTTCTGAGGACTTTTAAATGAATGATTTTTGTCATTCTTCCATGTTATTACCAAAAACTACTCTGACCTTTTAATCTCTAGTGTTTTTCTCAGTGAAAGTTCAGTAGGAGATAATTCATTTAAAAACCTGTGGGAGTAATATAGGTAGCAGTTTATGGTGATTTGCAGTGGGCAGTCACTGTAGAAATCATTAAGATTGCTCAGATTTGAAGTATGTGTTATTTTGAGGTTAGACACAACAGGATGATGCTTGTCCATGGCAGTCTAAAATGAGGTTTTGTAAACATTTGGTTTTTAGTTGAATGAGTTAGGTGGAAAAGTATTGAAGTTTAATTTTAATTTATAGATTTTCACCATATTTTAAATAAAATTAATAAAAATTGAAATAATTAGTGGAATCAATTAAACATTAAGTAAAAGATTTTTGGAGCATAGGAAGTGTTATTCTTTCCTCATTTTTCTATTGGGATACTGATTCTAATTGAGAAAATAAATTTTTGTGCTATGACATGCTCTTTTACTTTTGAATTTGCTTTGTATTTTTATTTTTGTCATAGAAATTATTTTGATATATACAGAGAGATGTGTAGTTACATACATATTTCTTCAATGAGAAACACTAGAGAAACAAAATAGATAGACATTTCAGTGGAGTTTTCCTACTGCAGTTTAGCAAATCAAGGTCATAGGCATGCAGATTCTTAGTGTATTCAGGGAGACATTGAGAAGTGAACCAAAGAACTTTCCATGGGGCCTGAGCATCACACATGTGTTACTACTGCATCCCTGTAGGTGTTTTGTTTTGTTTTGTTTTTTGTAAATAGATGTATTTGAATTTTTCGATTTCACTAATATGGCTTCAGAAGTTTGAGTTTTGTATACTGATCTTTTCATTATTTCTGGTTTTCAATTTTTAATTTATATTTAATTGTAGACCTTTGCGAATACAGTATGGTTTCTCAAAGCACTCATGCAGTGTGTAGTAATCAAATCTGTGGTATTGCCATGTTCATCAGACAACATTACTTTATGTGTGTAACTTCAATTTTTATTCAACCAATTTTGTGGATATATATATATATATATATATATAGTATATATATATATTTATTTTTTTCTCTTAAATGATTTCTTTTGAACATATCCCACCTCCTCACTCCCATATTGTCTTTGGTATCTACCATTGCCCTCTCTAATTCTATATCTGTAAATATTGTAGTTTATGCAGTAGATTGCATGCATTCACTGGAGACATACATGATCTTTTATTGTTTGGCTTATTTAATTTACCATTAAATCTTCATTTATTTACTTCACATTGAATGACAGGATCTCTTTGTTCTTTCTGGGTGAGTAGTATTCTATTGTGTATATGTGCCACCTTTTTTGAATATGTTTTTAAGTTTTATACTTAAGGTATCTGTTATACAAATTTCCTATCTAGCTAAGTCACACAAAAGTTACATGTTGCAACAGTTTACCCAGCTAAATCACAAAACCATATACTCAAAATATCCAAATTGCATTTTATTAATAAAACAAGTAAAATTTATTTATCAATTTTCATATAGAACTGCAGAGGAAACTAAAAAACAAAGCCTATTTGTAAAGGAACACGCCTGCATGTGAGGGATTCTGGTCTATTGTCAAATTAACTAGAATTGTCATATTTCTTTGGCAATCAAATAAAAACCTTGTAAGTCAAGACTTTGTCATTTCTAGAGATTACTTGTATTATTTATTTGTCTCTGATTAATTATTTTTTATATACAATCATTGTATATCATCACAGTATGCAAAATGAATTTTCTGACATGAATATACTGCATATTCTGTTAAAGAGATTGCCATATACATTATCAAATAATTTTCCATTTTTGTGTCTCTTAAATTTTTTGCTTTTTTCTTTTCCCTTTTGATTCCCCCTTTTCCCTCCACCATCTCCCCCTGACACTGTCTCTAGTATTCACAATTTCTCTTCTTGCTTTTATATTTTTTAATATCTTAGTTTCTGCCATACAGTACAGACATTCAGCATATATTGAGTGGGAACAAAATGCCTCTCTTTCATATTCTGGTTTGTTTTGCTTAGCAGTAATTCTTTCATATTCAGCCACTTTTTATCAACTGCCAAGGTCTCCTTGCTGTTTTTTTTTTCTTTTTTAATGATTGAGTAATATTCGATAATATATATGCACACACTTTTTTAGTCTATTCATGTGTTCGTGGATGCTTGGGTCATTTCTATATCTTAGCAATTGTGAATAATGCTACAGTAAACATGGATGTGCAAGTACTTTTCCAATTGAATGTATTCCTAAACTTTGGGTAGGTACTCAGGACTGGAAGTGTTGGATCATATAGTAGTTCTATTTGTAGGTTTTTGAGGATCCTCCCTATTGTTCTTCATAGTGGCTGAACTAATTTACATCCCCACCAACAGTGTAGAGAGTTTCCTTTTCACCACAACCTTGCCAGCACTTGTCATTGTTTCTTTTCTTAATCTTAGCCATTCTGACTAGGTTTAGGTGGTATCTCATTGTGGTTTTGATTTGTATGTTCCTTGTGATAAGGGATGCTGAGCATTTTTCATATTTTCTTTTACTGTTTGTATGTTTTCTTTAGAGAAGTTGAGCTCATTTGGCCATCTTTTAATTGCATTAATCTTTTCTTTCTTTTTTTTTTTTTTTCAGGTGCACTTCTTGAGTTCCCTTTATATTCTAGTTACTAAACCCCTATCTGAGGCATACTTTGCAAATATATTTTTCCATTTCAAGGGTTGTCAATTCACTCTAATTCTTTTGCTGTGCTGATGCTTTTGAAATGACATGTTTGCACTTGTTTATTTTTAGGGTTATTGCCTGTATTTTGGGGGTCTTATTGATTAAGTCCTTGCCTATGCCAATGTCTTCATGAGTTTCCCCTGCATTATTCACCAGTAGTTTTATAGTTTGAGTTCTTGAGTTTAGATCTTTGATCTATTTTGATTTAATTTTCATTTATGGTGATATATAGGGGTCCAGATTTATCTTTCTGCAGTTCGATGCACAGTTTTTCCAACCCCATTTGCTAAAGAGGTTTTCTTTTATCCATTAGATTGACTGGTGCCCTTTTTAAGAAAATAGTTGGCTATATGTTTGGGAATTTATTTCTGGGGTTTATATCGGTTCCAATTGTCCACATGTTTGTTTTTATCCCAATACCATGCTGTTTTGATGATCAGAGATTTGTAATATATTTTGGGGTCAGGTAATCTATTTCTGGGATTTCTATTCTCTTCCATTAATCCACCTGTCTGTTTCTGTGCCAGTACCATGCTGTTTTGATCATTACAGCTTTATCGTATATTTTGTGGTCAGGGAGTGAGATGTCTCCTACTCCACTCTTCTTGAATGGAATTGCTTTGACAATACTGTGTCTTTAATGATTCTAGACAAATTCTATGATGGAGGAGTCTGACCCGGTGAGGCCCCAGGATCTGTCTGAGCCCCCTGACCTTTGAGCTCTGCTTCCGGTCGGATCAACACGTTGGCAAGGCTACTGTTGTGCACCCCCCGACCTTGGTAGTACAGGAACATGGGGTTCTTTTTTTCCACGCTTTATGTCATTTTCAAATTAATTTTTAAGTTTTTCATAGTTTTCCTCATAGGGGTCTTTGACTTCTTTGGTTAGGTTTATTCCTAGGTATCTTATGCTTTTTGCAGCTCTTGTAAGTGGGATAACTTTTTCAAGTCTACCTCAGTCTGCTCCTTTTCATGTATAGAAGTGCTACATACTTTTGCATGTTGATTTATATCCGGCCAGTTCACTGTATTCATTCATATTTCTAGAAAATTTTTTTCTCTTTTCCTATTTATGTGGATTCTTTTAGATTTTCTATGTATTTAATCAAGTCATACGCAAGTAGAGATAATTTACCTTCTTTCCCGAGAAGTTTTGCATTTATATTAATTAGATATTTGTCTGTAATTTTCCTTTTTTGTTACATCTTTATCTCTTTTGGAGATGAGAGTGATGGAGGTTTTTTAAAATTAATTTGCAAGGATTTCTTCCTTTTGCATCTTGAGAAATTATTTGAGTAGAATGGAAGTTATCTCTTTCAAAGTTTTGTACAATTCAGAAGTGTAACCATTGGAATCTGCACTTTTCTTTGTTGGGCGATGATTTATTACTGATTAAATTCTTTTTTCATTAGTAATTCTATTTGAAACATATCCACACAGATTTACAGTGAGTGACAGTCCATGTTATCACTTTTGTTGAGAAGTTTTGCATTCATATTAATTAGATATTTGTCCACTTAACTCCACTCTAAGCACTGGTATATGATTTTATAATTCTGTCTTCTTAAATGTATGCTGTTATGATGTCTTTTCTCATTTCATGTAGTTATATACATTTCTGATCATCTGAGTATTTATTTTCCTTATAAAAATATATCATCAAAATAAAGAGATGTTTGAGGTTGCTTCAGTGTTCAAGTTTGCTTGTTTTTCCTTTTCTCTAGCTTTCCTTAAGTTGTCCTAAATATCCCCAATATTGTTCTTGTAATATTCTTCTGCAATTCACTGTGCAGCATCTGTATGTCTTCACATTGGCACTCATGAGGGCAAAGTACAGAGTAAGGTTATTTTGTGTTTAGTTTGATATCATTAATGCTCTTTTTTCTTTTAAGGCATTGCTTCTCTCAGATAAGGCTTTAAAGAAGACATGGTCATGCTTAACCACTATAGGGAAAACAGAAAATAGTTAATAAAAGGCTATGAATAAAAGGCTATTACACTTTCCCTTGGGATGAATTTCACCTGCCAAGGACATTACACTGAGGTATTATTAGCTCTGTGGACTGACATTTAATACTAGTACAACGCTGCTTTGTTGCCTTTTCAACCTGACAAAATCCTATGTAGCCGTTAAACTGTTCCCAAAAGACAGACTAGCTTCTTGAATGCCAGATGTGGTTTTAGAGAACTTATAGGGCCTTCTTGCTCAGGAATACCTTAGAATTTCACACTTTTCACAGCAGATTAAGACTGGATCAGGTTTTTTGTTTTGTTTTGTTTTTTCCTTTGGAGAGATTTTTGCTATAGGTCATGTGCAATCACCAGAAAGAGAGACAGAGACAACAAGAAATCAGCCCCCAGGGGGCATGGCCATGCCACAGTCCCTTATCCTCCATTCTCCTCTCGCAATCTTGGGCATGCATGCACATGCGCCTGGCATGAGTTTAAGCCACCGGGTCCAGCACTCGAACTGTGGTCAACTACATGGAAGTCCAGTATCTTAGCCATTACACCAACTGCTGGTCCCAAGACTGGATAATTCTAAAAGGTTGCAGCAATACAATTACAGTCTACTTGTTATCTTCTGTGTCTTGAGTTTGGTATTTTAATGGTGTACCTTTAGAATTTGAATTTTCATGGCACGCAACCTACAAATCCCATATTGTCATAATAGCAATAGCATTGTGATTAAAGTGTGATCCTGAGTCTTGAAAAAGATTAGTGTTTTTGGTTAAGCAGTCATTATCAATCTGGAGTTGTCTATTAGAATTTCTCAACTACTGTATTTCTTCTACAGAACATACTTGGCATATGGAATTTGATCTTTTTAGGTACCTTTGTGTTAGACTATTTTCTGTTTTATTGACCTTAGATTTTAGTTTATGCAGCTTTTTCTTTTGAATCTCAGGTTATCTTTGAAGTGGTTCCATTCTGGATTTCTGGTGTACAAATAGACCTGTGTTAGACAGCATCATCATTTCCCATGCTCGGTTCCCATGCTTCACTTATTCTAGCCACATGTCATAAGATTGGGCCCTTGATGTGCTGGATATTCTATCTTACATAATGATCAGGATAGTTTCAAAGATTGATAAGTTTGAAGGTAGGGGATAGCAACCCTGGTGAAACTGCAGGTGGTTTAGTGGGAGAAATGGTAATTTTGAAAGTGTGCAGGATCCTCAGGTGCACCTCCTGCATCTCCCTACTTCCTTCTGCCCTTCTACCACATTGTTTTAATGTGGTCCTTAGTTAATCAACACTTATGTTGATTCCTTGCCTTAAGTACTGTGGCTCCTGCAAAACATGGATGTGGCAATGCTTCTCTAATATCTTGTTTTTTGAGTTATTACAGCTTCACCAGGGTTGCTCCATATTGTACTCCAGAGTGGTTGTTTTCATTTACATTCCCACCAACAATGTTGGAGAGTTCCTTTTTCTCCACTGCCTCACCAGTACTTATTATTTATTTATATATTTAAAAAATTTTAGCCATTCTGACTCGGTTTAAGTGGTATCTCATTGTGGGTTTGATTTTTCTTTCTCTTATGTTAAGAAATTTTGAGCATGTTTTCATATACTTTTTGGCTATTCATGTATCTTCCTTGGACAATTGTCTGTTCAGCTCATTTCCTCATCTTCTAATTGGATTGATGGTTGTTTGGAGTGCTCCCTTTTAACCACATACTTCCCAGTACTTGTTCTTTGTATTTTAGATCATAGCCATTCTGACTGGAGTTATGTATACTTCAGCGTGCTTTGGATTTGTGTTTTCCTTATTATAAGTGATGTTAATATTTCTTCATAGGCTTTGTGTCCATTCACATGTCTTCAAGAGTTGACTGGTCAGACCAGCTGCCCATCGTAAAGTCGTATCATTAGTATTTTTGTGAGTGTGCTGCTTTTGTTCTCTGTATATTCTGGTTTCAATGCTGTATCTGAGGTATTTTTATAAATAATTTCTATTTTGTTAAATTTTAATTAAACATCAAACTTTTTTATGTTCTGTTGAATTTCATTTGCAAGTGTTTTACTAAGGATTTTTGCATCTATATTTATCAGGGATATTGGTTTGTAGTTTATATTTTGTTGTATATTTCCTTTGGGTATCAAGGTGACAGTAGCTTCAAAAGATAAATTTTGGAGGTTTCCTTCTCATTGGACATTTATGAATAGTTTGATGAGAACTGGTGTTAATTCTCCTTTAAAAGTTTTGTAGAAGTCCAGCCAGGTGACGTGGTGGTTAAGGCCACTGTATACTACATGGCCAACCTGGCAGTTTGAAAAAAAAAAGTGATGAGTGTGTGCATGTCCAAACTCCTGAGAGGAGAATGGAGCAGAAGGGAAGAATAATTTCCCACATCCTCTTTTTCTCATTTTCTGACCTTCAAACCCATGTTGTACAAGCACAGACACCGTATGGACTAAATAAATAAATAAATAAATGGAAAAAATAAAAAAGAAGACTGAGAATGGGAAAAGCTTTTGTAGAATTTAGAAATAAAACCATCAGGACCTGGGCTTTTCTTTGTTGGGAGACTATTATGGAATTTCATTGCTTTTTTGGTATATTTAGGCTTTCCATTTGATGGTATTATCCAGGCATAATATTTTTTTCCCTTTAGGGTTCATATGCATGCTGGAGAAACAGAGACAGAAGGTGATAAATAACTGCCCAGGGGTAATGACCACTCCACAATCCCTTCTCCTTTATTGTTGGGATTTTGGACACACATGCACACAACTTCATTGTCAGTTTCAAGGACTTTAACCACGATCGGTCATGTGCGAGTCCTGTGACATAAATATTTGCTATCTGCTGGTTCTGATCCAGGTATATTTTATGTCTAGAGATTAGTTCATTTCCTCTAGGTTTTTCAGTTTGCTGGTGTATAGTCACTCCAAGCACCTATAATGATCTGTGTATTTCTGCGCCATCCATGGCAATATCACAGTTTTCACACCTTATTTTCTGGATGTTTTATTTTGCTTTCCTACTTAATATTTTCTCAAAACCCCAGCTTTTTGCTAAATTTTTTTCAGTCTTTGCTACAGGGTGTGTGTACTTTCTGGAAAGAGATGGGGTCGGGTGAAAAGTGAGAAGTCACCCCTCCTGGGTGGTAGCCCTTCCTCTCTATTTTCCTCTTGGGATTTGGGACACGCACACATGCACTCAGTGATGTTAGTTCCAGGACTCAAATAGTACAGTCAGTCATGTAGGATCAGCTTCCTTAACCATCATGCCACTGGCTAGTCCTCAGTTATTCTTTTTTTTTTTTTTTGGAGAAGTTTTTCGCTATAGGGCGCATGCACTCGCCAGACAGACAGAGAGAGACATAGAGACAGAAAGCGAGAAATCACCCCCCCCAGGGGGGATGGTCACGCCGCAATCCCTTCTCCTCCATTTTCCTCTCAGGATCTTG
>NW_006207869.1:68542-72961 GCF_000334495.1 Tupaia belangeri chinensis
TTTTTAAGCCACCGGGTCTGGGACGCGAACCGCGGTCGACTACGTGGGAGTCCAGCGACATAGCCATTACGCTAACTGCTGGTTCCCATCAGTTATTCTTTTAGTCTCTGTTTTATTTATGCGTGTTCTAATTTTTTGGTTTTTGAGAGTTCTTTTGCTATAGGGTTCCTGGGCTCACCAGAAAGATAGAGAGAGACAGAGTTTCTGGGCTCACCAGAAAGATAGAGACAGAGAGACAGAAAGCAAGAAATCATCCCCCAGGGGAGATGGCAATGCTGCAATTCCTTGTCCTCCATTCTTTTGGGATCTTGGGAATGCACGCATATATACCCTGTGTGAGTTTAAGCCACCGGGTCTGGGACTCAAACCATGCTCAATTACATGGGAGTCCAGTGACATATCCAGTATGCTAACTGCTGGTCCCATGCCTGTTCTAATTTTTATTATTTGTATCTCCTACTATTAATACTTTTGGGATATCTTGTTCCAACTTTTTCAGTTTTCTGGGATAAGTCATTAGGTTATTTATCATCTTTTTAAAATGTGTGTGTGTGAGTGTTAATTGCTGTAGACTTGTCTCTTAGGAGTGCTTTGATGTGTTTGAAAGCATGTGAAGGGTTATGATTAAATTATTACTTGTTTCAAGAAATTTTCATTTGTATTTTTAATTTATTCAGTAATTTTGAAGCTACTCAGGGTAAATTATGCAATTTTCATGTATTTGTGAATATTTGAAAGTACTTTCTTTCAGAGCTTAATTTTATCATATATAATAACAAATAATTTGGTATATATAATTTGTTTTCTTTTTAGTTTTAAAGACTTATTTTGTTCTCTATTATGTGGTCAGTCTTCAGAAATATTCTCTGTGTGGTTGAGAAAAATGTATATTGTTTTTTGCAAAATCTTCTGAAATGTTCGTTAGTTTATTTGGATTACTGGATCATTTATGTTCTGTGTCTTTTTTTTTTCTTTTTGTCTAAATGATCTGTCCAAAGGTGACAGTACAGTGTTGAAGTCCACATGAATTAGCATGGCTCCATCAGTCTTTCTGTTCATATCTAGCAGTCTTCCTTTCTGATGTTGAATGCATAATGTTTTATGATTTTTAATATTCTTGGTGAATTAATCTTTTTAATACACTATGGTCTCTGATTCTTTTTACACTTCAAAAAAAAAAAAAGGTTTTACAATAGGGCGCATGCATTCTCACCAGAAGGAGAGAGGAGAAAAGTGAAAAATTACCTCCCAGAAGGGATGGCTACACTGCAACCTCTTCTCCTCCATTCTCCTCTCAGGATGTTTGGTATACATGCTCATGAACGTGGTGTGATTTTCAAGTCTCCAAGTCTGGGACTAAAACTGTACAATCAGAAATTTGGGACTCATTTGCCTTAAGTTACATGTACAAGCTTGTGTAGACTTTCTCTCTCAGATATATATAAATTATTAAATTTTAGTTATTATGACTATTTAACTGACTATGTGGCACACTTACTCACTGAGCATTGGGGAATGGTTTCTAGAAAACAAGCCACCAGGTCCTGTTCCAGAACTCAAACCATGGTCAGATATGTAATATTCCAGCACCTTAACCTGCCTGCCAGCTCCCCTGCCCTCATATTTTTTTAATGTCTCTAAGTTCAGTTGACTAGTACCTTACATATAGTTATTGTGTTAGAATATCTTAATCCTTCAGTGTTTCTTAACTGTGATACTGCCTTTCACACTGAGATATAAACATCATCCTAAATCTTCTTTTATTGAAGGCATTTATTATAAATCAATGTTTTAAAACTTACCCTCTGTTGATGGAACACAGAATTTCTTCTGATAGAGCTGTGAATATTATAAAATAGATTATCATTAAGTCATTTTATAAAATTTCTAAAATGGTAAAAGTTTAGACCAGTTTATGGAATAAAGGTTATGACAGCAGGATCCCACATGCCAATTGCATGATTCCTGACCCCAGTATCTTGAGAATCATAATAGGACTTACCCTCTGTTGATGGAACACAGAATTTCTTCTGATAGAGCTGTGAATATTATAAAATAGATTATCATTAAGTCATTTTATAAAATTTCTAAAATGGTAAAAGTTTAGACCAGTTTATGGAATAAAGGTTATGACAGCAGGATCCCACATGCCAATTGCATGATTCCTGACCCCAGTATCTTGAGAATCATAATAGGAACATATACTTGTTTTTGTTTGTTTGTTTGTTTGAGAGGTTTTTTTTTTTTTTGTTGCTATAGGGTGCATGCACTTGCCAGACAGACAGAGAGAGATAGAGAGACAGGAAGCAAGAAATCACCCCCCAGGGGGGATGGCCATGCCACAATCCCTTCTCCTCCTTTCTTCTCTCGGGATCTTGGGCACGCATGCACACATGCCCAGCGTGAGTTTTAAGCCACCTGGTCCGGGACGCAAACCACGGTCGACTACGTGGAAGTCCAGTGACACAGCCGTTAGACTAACTGCTGGTCCCTTGGCATATATACTTGTACAACCTAAATTCTGAAAGAAGGGAGAAATGGAGGAACATGAATTGTGACATGAACATTCCTCCTTGGGGATGATTTTTCACTTTCCATCTGAATCCCTCAGATTCATGAGGATACATGAACCCTTTGTAAATTATTTAACAATTTGTTTCTTCTTTTAAATAGTCTGATTATCTTTCTCTATCAGTAAATTTTTTATGTTTAATATTATTTTTATTTCTTTTATACATTGAATCACATATGTCACTTAGCTTATAAAGTGAATGTTCCAACAGGAATACGTTTCTTACCAGTCCAGTTGAGATTTTGTACTTTTTTTCCAATCTTGAATGTTCTTAAACCTACCAGTTTACACCAGGTCCAATTTCCTTGATTAGAATAGCTTCCACTATCACCTGACTTTCTGCTCCTTCCTAAATATTTGGCTACTGGAACTTCAAAGATGATGTGCACAAGATTCATCTGTGGACTGGTCAGTTTTCTCCCAATTTTAATTTTTATTTCCCATATGTATATGCCTGCTTAAGCAGAAACATTCAGTTAAATTTCTGTTTTGATTCAGTGACTAAAAAATTAGTACCAATTGTTTCTCCCACCCCCCTTTTTTTTGGATGAGTTTCCTATTCAATATTCCTATTTCTCAATGGTCTTATATAGGTAGTCACATCACAACTTGGTTTTAATTCTATTATATCTTGGTTTTAACTATTGTATCTTTCAGAGTATCCTTAGTCTGAAATCTGTGTATGGCAATTAAACTGCAAATCTGGTTATATAATGTATCACTTCTTTTGGCTTTATATTGTTTATACTCTGTGTTTTGGGAAATGATAAAGTGATATTCATCTTTATTTGGACTCTTTTAATATTTTTGAATGCACAACTGTAGTATAAAAATGCCTGTAAATATATTTAAACTAATGAGTAATTAACAGCATGCAGATAAAATAGTTTAATGGAATTAGGCTAAGTATTTAAATACAAAATCACTTTGTAATCAGTTTCTTGAACACCTTTACTGCCTTTGTCTTTGATCACAGACCAGGAATACTTACCTAGATATACTGTTTCTACTTCCATTAATATTAGAAATACACTTTGTGTTTTCATAGGAAGACTGCTATAGTTCCATTTTCATGAGAACATTTACATGTTAACATTATTGACTTTAAGCACAAATTGATACTACAGAAAAAAAACACCTTTCTGTTTTTTTTTTCTAGACTGGTTCCCATAGACTTGTGTCTAACTTAATTAACCTAACACAGATATATATTTATATTTATGTGTTTGTATGAGATAATAAACACCTTGACATACCAGAATATTTATTATGCTTTCATCCCTTGCAGCAAAAATATTTGGAGATCTCTGAGGAAATACTTGTAAGAAATTTAGCAATGAATAATGAGTATAGAGATAGGATGTTTGTACTTTATTTGTTCTCTCTTTAGAAAAAGTTCAGAAAACTACAGAGGAACAAGCATATATAAACATACAGAGAAAGTAAATTTCCCATGTTATGCTCTATTCCTCAGGGCTGATGAGGGAAAATGTATTTTTACAGGGGCTGATATCATTTGAGGATGTTACTATGGACTTTACCCGGGAGGAGTGGCAGGACCTGGAAGATGCTCAGAAGATTCTATACAAGGATGTGATGCTGGAGATGTACAGCAACCTGGTGTTTTTAGGTTAGTGAACTCCCATGAAGTTCTCTGAAGTAATTACCTTCTCCTTTCATAGTAAATGTACAAGAGTTTCATAATGTTTAATGCTGTGTAGGAGTGATGTTTCATTCTGTGCTTAATCTGAGTGGCACTCCTCTTCAACAAAATGCCCAAATCAGCCCCTGTATTCCACAGCTGATAAACTGAACCATTGTTACTCTTCAAGTAGCTTACCTGAATA
>NW_006207869.1:73134-74291 GCF_000334495.1 Tupaia belangeri chinensis
TCTTGTTTTGGGGGACTAGTGTAATACATTTTCTTTTAAAGAATTTATATTTTATTGAGAGGGGAAAAGAAAATGTTAGTACTGGTGAGGTTAGAAAAATGTAGAAATGTTTTCATGAGATAAGAGTGTGAAAAAATGGGGTATATCTTTTTTGAAGTGTCCTAAGTGATGACATGTTTAGAGTAATTAGTATGTATTTTTATTGGCTACAAGGCCTTCCTAAGTAACATTTCTTCTTAAGTGACAAGAGTTCTTTTTGACTTCTGCAAATAGATGATCTAGAAAACTGTTCACATTAGCAAAGAAACAGTACACAATACCCACCATTATAAGAAAGGAAAGAGAAAAATGACAGGGAAAAGAAATGACACATGGAAATCTTTCAGTGTAAAATTATAGGAAGACAGATGATAGATATTTTGAATATTGTTAAAGGTATTTATAAAAAGGGGATGCACAAAGAAACAAAGTAAATCCACCTTGCTTTCAAAATATTAATGTAAATTGCTACAGTAACATATTAAGGACAATGAACCATATTTCTTATTATAGATCAGTACCAATATTGAAATATACATGAGCAGTGTAAAATAAATTCTCAAATATAGTTTATGGAAAAATATTTATTTTGGAGAGGTTTTTGTCATAGGGCATGTGCGCTTACCAGACAGACAGAGACAGAAAGCGAGAAATCACCCCCCAAGGGGATGGCCACACCACAACCCTTTCTCCTCCATTCTCCTCTCAGGAGCTTGGGCATGCATGCACACACATCCAGCGTGAGTTTTAAGCCATCGGGTCCAGGACTCGAACCATGGTTGACTACATGGGAGTCCAGTGACATAGCTATTATGCTAACTGCTGGTCCCTGTCTTTTTCCATCCAAAGAGGATGGATATGGGAGAGACTGCTTGTAAATAAGATAAATATGGAAAAGCATGTGTTAAGATAGTTCTTATTGCCCAGTATATAATTCAGGTGTGGAAGAAAGCATTTTACAAAAAGTCTAATGCTCATTCAGCAAAAGATACATGCATGAGATGCACACTATAAATGTAAAGACTGTGAAAAAGTATTTTTTGAAATCATTTTTATAATAGATTTTAAACATGAAGTGAAAGGTTTATATTCATTATAAAGAGGAAGGGGAATCCTTA
>NW_006207869.1:74777-76156 GCF_000334495.1 Tupaia belangeri chinensis
TTTCAAGTCAGTCTTTAGTAGACATTGGAAAATTCATAGAAGAAAGAAAACCTATGAATGTGAACAATGGAGGAAAACGTTCTCCTGCAACTCAGTTCTCACTAGGCATTGGAGAATTCACACAGGAGAAAAAACCCTATGAATGTGAACAATGTGGGAAAACATTCTACAGCAAAGGGTACCTATCTCTACATAAGAGAACTCACACAGGGGAGAAGCCCTATGAATGTGAGCTATGTAGGAAAATATTCTTCCAGAAGTCACATCTCATTGCACATCAGAGAACTCACACAGGAGAAAAACCCTATGAATGCAAACAATGTGGAAAAACATTATCCAGCAAGGGGTACCTAACTGTACATAAGAGAACTCACACAGGAAAGAAGCCCTATGAATGTGAACAATGTAGGAAAATGTTCTCCCAGAAGTCACATCTCATTGCACATCAGAGAACTCACACAGGAGAAAAACCCTATGAATGTGAACAATGTGGGAAAACATTCTACAGCAAGCAGGACCTAACTGTACATAAGAGAATACACACAGGAGAGAAGCCCTATGAATGTGAGCAATGTAGGAAAATGTTCTCCCAGAAGTCACATCTCATTGTGCATCAGAGAATTCATACAGGAGAAAAACCCTATGAATGCAAACAATGTGGGAAAACATTCTCCAGCAAGCGGGACCTAACTGTACATAAGAGAACTCACACAGGAGAGAAGCCCTATGAATGTGAACAATGTAGGAAAAGGTTCTTCTGCAAGTCAGTTCTCACTAAGCATTGGAGAATTCACACAGGAGAAAAACCCTATGAATGTGAACAATGTGGGAAAACATTCTACAGCAAGCAGGACCTAACTGTACTTTTTTTCTCTTAGAAAGTATATTTAGTAAGCATCTAAAAAGTCATACTGGAGAGAATCTTCATGTATGTACATATTATAGAAAGTCATTTTTAAGTCAGCACCCAATGTACATCAAAGAATTTACAAAAGACAAAGCCTATGAATGTCAATATACAAATAGAAAATTTTCCATGTAATATAAGGTAGTCCTTACGGTATATGAGAGAACACAGGAGTAATTGCTGTAAATGGGAATAATGTAGAAAAATGTATTCAGTGTAATCATTCCATGTTTTACATTAGAGCACTCACAAGGAAGAGAAACCCTGTATGCATAGGGGTTGTAGTAAAACCTTGTTAAAGAAGTCACAACTTACTGTGGATCAAAGAACTCTCAGATCAGAATCGAATGAGTGTGAAAAATGAAATATTTTTATTACAATTAAAAGCTTACCATACATCAGTAAACTCAAATGGGATAAAATCCTCAGTAATGTAAGCTGTGCTATAAATCCTTGAAATATTCAGAAATAT
>NW_006207869.1:76368-93850 GCF_000334495.1 Tupaia belangeri chinensis
AAAACAGTGATTTTTTCTATAGGGCATATGTGTTCTCTGAAGAGACAGAGACAGAGTGAGAGAAATCATAAAACCACCCCTTGAGGGGATGGCTACACCACAATTCCTTCTCCATTTTCCTTTCAGGGTCTTGTTCACACGTGTACACACACCTGCTTGAGTTTTAAGTCTCTGAGTCTGGGACTTGAACTGCTTTTGAATATGTGGGATGCCAATGGCATAACTATTACACCATCTGCCGGCTCCAGCAAAAGTTTATTTCTGTGATCCATGTTTGATGTTTAAAGATGCAACAAAACATAAGCACTGATTTTGGTGAAAATAAAACTAAATATAGAAATTTTTCTAGTTTCCATTTCTGGCCATGGCAGGCAAGACAACAGAAAAATTTTTTCAAAGCATAGTGGAAACTGAAAGATTAGAGGTCATATAAAAATTGAAAATGGTTATAGGTGCTAGAGACAATGTGGAAATAGGACGGGAGAAAGGGGACAGTGTGAGGAAAATAGACAGGCATTTTTGGGATATAGAAATGGATTATAATGTGTTGATGATAATGTGTTTTGTATCCTCAACTGCTCTGGTGAGAAGTATATTCATTTTGGATAAATTTAACTTATAAGCTAAGGGATGTATAGGGATTAAATGTACAAAATAAATTAAAATTAAAAATAAATTAAAAATAATAAAATATACCATAAAGGCCTAACAAAATAAAACAAAATGTTCTAAGTTGTTTCAGAGCCTGTGAACTACTCATATGTACTGAGAGGATTCTGCAAGTGTGCCTCTGGTGAAATGTCCAAGTTTACTTTGAGAATGAAACCAATCTAGGTTGGACTGGAGGCATGCAAATGTTCTGAGTGTGTTGAGGTACAACATAGTCCTGGGTGCTTATAAAATTTCCAAGATGCTCTTTGGATGTTGATCATAGTTTTTGTGGTCAGCGTTAGTCACAAGGTTCAGAGGCAGAGCACCCACTGTCCAGAAATGCAACCCAAGGTGAATTGGTATTGGGCAGGTTTAAGTTTTGGTTTGCTCAACATCATGACCCAGGTAGAACAAACCAAACTATGGTGGGTGGGATGTAAAATAGCTGCTCTGTGGTGACAGGAACAGGCTGATCGAAGTCACTAAGAACTACAATGTGCAAAGTGAGATGACCAGACTTGCTATGTACACTCGCATTGTCTAGCAAACATTACTACTCTCTGTATGACTCTTTCCATCTTGAAAAACTGACTGGAGTGGTTGCACGGTAATATGAACATATTGAACAGTACTAAATTGTATATACTTGGACATGGTTAAAATGTGTCAAAGTTTTGCCTTGATAAGACTCTAGTCAGGCCTCTCAATCTTTTAGTTTCCTCTGCATACTTCCTTGTAAAATCCCTTTTGAGAAAATGACCCTGCTAAAGTAGTTTAGCAAGAAGCCCCACACAAAATATCACATCACTTGAAATAAGTGATTTGAGTTCTTATCGTCCACCACCCCCTGGGTGATGTCTAATCACTGTGTATTCAGTAAGAATCTTATTATTTCAGTTTAACCAGAATCTCTCATATTCCTAATGTTTCTTTAGTCATTTTCCATCTGATAATCACTACACGGCTCCTCAGCTATTAATTTCCACTGCCCATTCTAAATTTGAAGTTGAGTCCAATTTCTCTTCTCCAGTGAAACTCATTTCCGTGGACCATAAGCTTACGTTGGTGGTCCAAAATAAAGCTTTTCTCACTCCACTTTAACCAATGTCTTTGAATCAATTTCTTTAAATAGATTTCAAACTTTTTTGTACTGTTTTACACAGTAAAAAACAGTCATGGGATGTCCAGAGTACTAATAATAAGTACAGAAAGATTGATGGTTTGCCAGAGGCTGGATCAGGTGGGAGGACTGAACAGATTTGACTTTACCATTTAATAATAGTTGTTGACTGTTTAGTTTTACAAGATGAAAAGAGTCATGAAGATGGATGGTGGTGATGGTCCTAAAACCTTGAGAGACAAGATCAATTTTATGTAGTATATATTTTACAAAAATAAATTTAAAAATACTAAAAACATCAGCATATAAAGATATATAATCTATGCTGCTTGTTGAAGTGATACCTATAATGACAAAATAATGAGCAATGTTATTCCAGTAACAGGTTAAGACCTGAATCAATTATGGCCCATGTCTGCTAAAGTAGGAGAAAATACTGATGTCTTAGTATTAGCAGAATGTTCCCAGAATACATTGAGTGTTCCTAGAAAGAGTGCATGTGCCTCAGACAATGACTATTGTCCTGCCATTTCCCCATGTTCACCCTCACCATCTTCTCAGGATACACGTTGACTTGACAGACTTCCCATCTTCTAAATTTGTTTACTATTGAAAAGGTTTTTAAAGCTTCTATGAAAGACTCATAACAAGAATGATATGGCAAGTTGTTGCCAGAACAAATTTTATCCCAACATATTTTGTGATCTTGTCCACCTTTTCTGAGAGACCAAATTATGGTTCATTGGTGCATAATTTTCATTGGATTAGAGGCCTAGCATGTGCCTTAGAAGAAAACTTCAGCATGTTTTAATTGTAAGCAAAAGTCTTAGTTTGAAATTTTAAAGATCCATAATATGTTATCTCTAACTACAGGTTAAGTCGGTTGCTTTCCCTGTCCTGAAAAATGTCCCTAGAAAACTACAAACCATTTAGGATTGTCTGAGACGTTTCTCTCATATGAAGCAATCTTATAGAAACTCACTAGAATATTAAAAAAATTTTTTTGCTCAGCCTGAAAGATACTCGACACCTATCACTTGGTATTCTGAGCATTTTATTGCCACCTAGTGTATAGAATATTTAGACACCGAATGGATCGAATATACTCAAGGTTAAGACCTTGAGCAATAACCATGTTCAGTATATTTTGACCCAATAGACTTCCTTCATTTTTAGTCACTTTTGAAAAAGCTTTTAAGTTGTAAGAAATCACTCATCACAAGCAGTTTCCTGTAAGGGACAGCTGAACCTGGTTTTGTGTGTGAGGCCTTTGTTGTCCCACCTTGCAAGTACTTAGGAAAATGGGCCCACAAAAGTTGCAGTGACCCCAATCTTCATTGGCAAAAATGGGAGTCCTTTGAAATTTCTAAATGGCATGTTCATATGCATAAAAAAGCTGCTTCTAGAACCAGGAAAACTGAATGGAAAAGTTACTTTCAATGATATCTCTTCCTGCATATTTAGTCACTTCTGAAAAAGGTTTTAAGTTGTGAGAAATCACTCATCACAAGCAGTTTCCTGTAAGGGACAGCCCTCTTGGAAACAACACCTGGTTTCGTGTGTGAGGCCTTTGTTGTCCTACCTTGCAAGTACTTAGGAAAATGGGTCCACAAAAGTGGCAGTGACTCTAATCTTCATTGGCAAAAATGGGAGTCCTTTGAAATCTCTAAATGGCATGTTCATATGCATAAAAAAGGCTGGTTGTAGAACCAGGAAAATTGAATGGAAAATTTACTTTCAATGATATCGAAAAGCTACCTTGGATACAGTAGAACAACCTTTTTTTCAGGAGGTAAAGAAAAGGTTATGAGAATCCATTTTGGAATTAAAATTTCAGAGAGCTATTCTACTCCATACACTCTTCCACTACCTCTCTGGCACCTCTTTATGCTCTTTAGTATAATCTTCCACATCCTGAACGCTGCTCTTTCACCTCCATCTCCAACCCAACAGAAGATAATACAACAGAATCCAGTGCCATCCTCTAACCACCCTAGTTTGACTACTCTCTCATGTAAAGCCTATAACAGAGCAATACTAGCCTTAGTATATAACCTATGAACCAAAGTGATGTAAATGATTTTTCAGACCTAACTCAGGTCCCCATATGTGTTGCTAGGGAATTTGATTTAAATGTGTAAACCTGTGAGCCTTGATATTGTGACCTTTATCAGTTAGTTCCAAGAGAGTGCCCCAGAATGGATAAAGATTTTTTTATTGAAACTGTGGTATAGATTCAAATTAAAAACCCAGGAGAATCAAAACAAGTCTGCCTCTTAAGAAAAGTTCTTGATGCAGCTATACCATAACTATTCCCAAGAAATGTTGAAGTAAATTTCAACAATAGAAACAAAGGCTGATTATTTTGAATGGTTGAGAGAAAACTGTAAAGGGAGTATTCTAGATAGAGACAAGCTATCAAATTGATCAAAATGATAACCTCTTAAATTCTACCTTCTTTAATGGATTGGATGAAGGTTCTGTTATTTTAGTTAAAGACACCAAATTAGGTGGGTGACTATCTAGTTTCATGACGATTTGCCAGTTTTTAAATCTAGTCCCAAAAACCACAAGTCACAAAGGACAGAGGCTATTGACATTAATCACATATTTTTAATTTTTTTTTCCTTTTTTCTTTTTTTTTATTTTTTGCCATGGGGTGTGTGTGCTAACCAGAGAGAGAGACAGACAGACAAAGAAAATGAGGGAAAGTGAGAAATCACCCCCAGGGTTTATGGCCACAGTACAATTCCTTCTCCTCCATCCTCCTGGGATTTGGGGCATGCACACATATATGGCTGGCATGATTTTCAGTCTACTAAGTCTGGGACTCGAACTGTTGTAGGCCATGTTGGAATCCAACATGTTAACCACCACACCATCTGCTGGCCCAGTTGCACCAGTAAGTTTTTGTAAACTTATTTTTCCCCCTTGGTTAAGATAACTATGTCATCACCATCACTTTTCTTCTTAGCCATTCTGGTGGGTCTCATGGTTATCCAGGGTACTATTGTACACCTTGTAGGACCTCAGTGAATAATTTATGTGGAATTTATTTGTATATGAATAAGGTGATATAGAGAAACAGTCTTTTCTCACACAACATATTTATCCAATTTGATCCAAAAATGTTGAGCCAAATTTTCCCCAAGGTCATAGAAATACTATGAACACTACCCTTTTTTATGCACATATCGGAGCACATAACATATGTCCTATCAGGTCTTTAGTAGACACCATTTGTTTCCTACCTTATCTCATTAGGCTTTGGTGACCCCCCCAGTGTTAGAATCAGTGCTTTGGGCCATAAATAAAAAAATAACAACTGAAGAAAGGGGTCAGTTACTCCCACAGCATCTTTGCCCAGGCAGCTCCCTTGTTTAGTTAATGTCCAAGATATTTATCCCATTTGATCCAAAAATATTGAGTCAAATTTCCCCCAAGGTTGTAGAAATGCTATGAACACTACCCATTTTTCTGCACATATTGGATGACAAAACATATGTTCTATCAGGTCTTTAGTAGACACATTTGTTTCTTACCTTATCTCATTAGCCTTCAATGAACCCCAGTGTTAGAATCAGTGCTTTGGTCCATGAATAAAAAAAATAACAACTGAAGGAAGGGGTCAGTTACTCTCACAGCATCTTTGCCCAGGCAGCTCCCTTGTTTACTTAATGTCCAAAATGAGTATTCTTCCAAGCAGTTCTTTCTTTCAGGTCCTTATCATTTTGTATGATTTCCTTCAAATCAGAGCAGAAATTTGGAGGGAATAGCTATGAAAACATTTCTAAGAAATATGTATCATTACACGAACTAAAATATACACACCTGCTCTTTTCCACGTCTTCAATGATCTTTGTCCTCATTTCCTACCACCTCTCTGTTCATGGAGGGGAAAAAATATATAAGGAATGGCAAATTGTCAGTCTTAGGATTGTTGCAGGACTAACTGTTTTGGGTTTGTTTTTTTGTTTTGTTTTGTTTTGCTATAGGATATGTGTGCTAACGAGAGAGAGACAACAGACACAGAGCAAAACTAAGAATTTCGGGATTTTGGGGAAGGGGCTGTGTCCCCACAATCTCTTCTCCATTCTTCCCTTGGGGTTTTGGGCACACACACACACACCCTGGATTAGTTTTTCAAGCCATTAGGTTAAGGACTTGAACTGTACAATTACTCACATGGACTCCAACCACCTTAACCTACGTTCCACCTGCTGGCCGATCCTTATTTATCTCTTAAGAGTATATTAAATGGTACTTATATTTTAAATTATAAGAGTATAGCAAGTAACATTTTCAAATAAAAGTTGACTTACAAAGTAAGCACATATTTTTCAAAGTGTGCCCTCGTTATGTACATAATACTTTAGTACTATAATAGTTGTTCAGATATTTTTTGTTCAGTTTTTAGTCTTATTCAGTGTGATTTTCAGATTGAATCAACAGTGCCCCATGCACACACAACTAAGAAGGAAATGAGCCTAGACCCTGTCTAGACTGAGTATAACTTATACAGGATGAACCCCAATACTTCATAGGAAAAATGAGAAACAGTCCTGGAGAGAGAGAGATTGTCTCAGCATATGAGGTGAGCAGAGTTCAAAGCAGGAGAAGTTTTCAGCCTCCTGAGCCAGGACTCACCTGTGCCCTTGTGATGTGATTTAGGGATAAAAGCCCCTAAGATGCTAGGAGAACCCTGACCATTCCACTCTAGAAAAGTTCATTGTCTTCTGGCATTGCCACTTGTGCACAGGCACACACATGCTAAATTTACAGGTGGCCTTAGTAAAAAAGGTGATACTGGGAAGGAAAGAGAGGAAAAGAGTAGAGGTGGAAGCAGGATACCCAGTCTCTCAGCAACATGCCTGGACCTGAGCATGGGGAAGTATGAAAATTCCAAGCTAATGATGATGGGTTCCCAAGGTCCTCAGGTCTTCCTGAGTCAGAATTCCCTAGGAAAACCTAAAAGCTTAGACCTGCATCACCACTTTAGGCAATAGAAACTAGAATGAGCTCCCTTCCCCAGTGTAAATGGGTCTCAGGCATGGAGAATTCAGATACCTCCTCCAAAATAAGATTGCTGTAGTTTGTGTGTGTCCCCTAGGCTTTATGTGTAAAAAAATTTAACCCCAAATTCAAATGTTTACAGTATTGGGAGGTGTTAGGATTAGACACAGTTATCTGGGTGAGGACCTCATTGTGGGACTCTTGGCTTTGTAGGAAGGAGAGAACCCAATCTGACATATGCTTATCCTCTTGCCATGAGATGCCTCCCACCATGTCATGACAGCAGGAAGGCCCTCACCTGATGCTGACATGTTGGTGTTGGATTTCTCAGTCTCCAGAAATAAACTCCTATTTTAATGTAAATTGCCTGGTGGGAATTCAGATATAAAAACAGAAAATTGATCAAGACAGGGATGCATTGACTAAGTTACCTGAAAAACTGCACAGGCTCAGAGAAGGACAGTTGGACTTGATTATCTACTTTCTAGGGGGTTCCACAGAGCAGAGAGCAGTCTTGGGGCTTGGGGTACTGATTAGGGTAGTGCAAAATGTGGCTGAACATGGAACCATTCATCCAGGTTCTGGCTGGAATGAGGCCTGGTGTGAATTGGACTGTCCAAGACAGTAGTGTCAATGAGGAAGGCATAGGATGCTCCTGAGTACATGTGGGGGTGAACATGCTCTGGGCAAGAGTAGGTGGTTAAGGAGGTAGAGGCCTGGTGGACTCATTGGGTCCACACCTCAGGTCATGGCTGGCAGGGCAGTAAGAGGAGTGCTAGAGCAGGGTTCATATGCCTGTTTCACATTAACCCTGAGCTCTGGGCTGTCATCTGTTTTCACCCCAGGACTGTGTTCTGTGAGGACACTGCCATTTGCCTGATTCTGGATCAGAAGGTCACATGGGCAGAAAGAATGACAAAGGCAGGCAGGACTCTGATGCTTCCTGGACTCACTTTCATTTGCTGACAGCTCCAAGAGACTGCCGTGGTCAATGGGAACCTATCCTCCTTCTATGTGAGGGTCAGTTACCTATACAGGTGACAGAGGGGTTGAGCTGGCTTAAGTAAGTGCAGGGTGGAGGAGTCTCCAAAAACTTGGCCTGGAGATGTCTGGGAGACTTCTGTCCAGATACTGCCCTGAAGATTCTCAGAGCTCCTCCCAGGAATACCCTTCTTCAGTGACTCATGGGACCCACCCCAAGGAGTCTGAGCCTCCTCCCCTTCTTCACTCCACCATACAGCTTATTCTTGATCAGATGTAAAATCAGTTTTCATGTTTTTATAGGAATATGTGGGAAAAATACTTTGTATTTTGTTTTGCTTAACATTATGAGTACCAGTATTTGCATGTGGCTAGGGATCATTTTGAGTTAACTTTTCCTCCATCATCTCATCCCAGTGTGGAAGTGCATCAGCCCATATTATGGATGATATGCAGGTGGGGACCTTCAGGGTAGGGCAACCCCTTCTACATTGCTTACTTCCTGTGCACCTAACCATAGTTCCCCACTTCCCAACAAACCCTGGGCCTGCTGTTCTAAAGGTAAGTGCTCCCTCTCCTACAGTACAATGCCACCTTGGCCACTTGCTAGCTATGTGTTAGTGGCCTCAGTTTCCTCCTGTGAAAACTGAGATAAAAGAAGACCAAACATACAGGGTTGCTTCTACCTCATAAAGGCTAGCATCCATAATATAAACAGAATTCCCAAATTCACCAAAATGAAACCCTCCTATCCAGTCAAGACTAGTATCCAGAATATAAACAGAATCCCCACATTCACCAGGAGAAAACAAAACATAGACTTAAGGGGATAAAGCCATGAGCAGACATTTTACCAGAGATAAGATACAGATGTCATAAAAGCATAATATGCTTTATTTATCATCAGCTATTTATGAAATGTACATTAAAGCAATGAGTTATCAATACACACATATCAGAGTGCTTAAAGTTTAAAAAAGGAAATAAAGTCTATTCAGGAAAGAAACTGAAGAAATGATCACTCATCCATTGATGATGAAAATGCAAAATGATATAGCTCTTTTTTTAATTCTTTTTCTTTGGGGGGGAGAGGTTTTTGCTATAGGACATGTGTGCTCGCCAGAGAGACAGAGAGACAGAAAGCGAGAAATCACCCCTCAAGGGGGATGTCCATGCCGCAATCCTTTCTCCTCCATTCTCCTCTTGGGATCTTAAGCACACAGGTGTGCCTGGCATGAGTTTAAGACACTGGGTCCGGGACTCGAACCGCAGTCGACTACATGGGAGTCCAGCGACATAGCCATTATGCTGTTGGTCCCAAAGTGATATAGCTCTTTTGGAGAATAGTTAGGCAATTTCTTTCTTTTTGCAATTAGCTAGATAGCACATATGCTTACTAGAGATAGAGAAAGAGAGGGAAAGCAAGAAGATATCCCCATGGCAATGGTTACACCACAATCCCTTGTTCTCCATCTCTCCTTCTTTTGGAGTTATGAGTATGCACATATCTGTGCTTGGCATGGTTTTTAAGATGCTAAGACTGGGACTTGAACCATGCAGCCAGTCATGTGGAATTCGGCAGCTTTAACCACAGTGTCACCAGCTGCAACCAGCAAGGCAGTTTCTAATAAAATTGATATGCCTTGCCTGCATGAATGCTCAGACAGTGTAGTGTATCTGCACCATGCAAGATTACTCAACAGGAATAAAGTTAACCAATTACAGGACTCTGTGAATGACTCTCTAGAAAATGATGTGAGTTGGGAAGTCCAATCACAAAATAATAGGTAATTTGTGATCCCATCTATATAACATTGTTGGAATGACAAAGTTATGGAAGTGGGAAAGAAACTTGTGGTTGCAAATAATGATGGCCATAGTGGTGAGCAGGAGAAAAATGGGATGTTGTTACAGGACAGCAGGACATAAATTGTGCGATTAAAAGCATTTGTAGTTTTACTAAGTAAATAGGGAAATAAACCTACATATGGAACAAAATACCAAAAAATAAACACACACACATACAGAAATATATGCAGGGAAGTACTAATAAAAATGGTAAGATGCATATAGGTGGGTAGATTAATTATATTCTTGTCAACATTGCAGTTAAGATATATTCACATATTTGTGCTTTACTACAGATTTATACAAGAAAATTTATACAAGAATATCAAGCAAGAACAGCTCTTTGGCAGCCCTTCCTACAAGGGCAGCCCTGGGCCTACCCTTCCCTGGCTTGTCTGAGTTCTTGAAATAACCCTGTGTGTTTGGTTTTCTTTTACCTCAGTTTTCACAGAGGAAAACTGTAGCTCACAGAGGTGAAGTGACCTTCCTAAAACGTAGCTAGCAAGTGGTCAAGGTGGCACAGTACTGTAGGGGAGGGAGCACTTCCCTTGGGAATTGCAGGCCTAGGGTTTGTTGTGAAGTGGGTAACTGGGTAGGTGCGCAGGAAGGAGATAATGTAGAATGGTTGCCCTTCTTGAAGGCTTCAGGTCGTCTTCTATGTCCCCACATGTGCCTCCCTGAAGGTTCCCACCTGCAAGTCATCCAGAATCTGGGCTAATGCACTTCCCCACTAGGTTGAGATGATGGACGTATGGTTAACTCAATGTGATCCTTAGCCACCTGCAAACACTGGTACTCATAACATGAAGTGAAAACAAAATGCAAAGTATTTTCTCACATATTCCTACAAAAATATAAAAAGTGATTTTGCATCTCATCAAGGATAAAGTGGATGGAGGGGCAAAGGCGGGGAGGAGACTGAGACTCCTTGGGGTAAATCCTATGAGTCACTGTAGAAGGAGAGCCCTGGGAGGAGCCCTGAGAATCTTCAGGGCAGTATATGGGCAGAAGCCTTCCCAGACATCTCCAGGCCCAGCTTGTAAACACTCCTCCACTCTGCATTTACTTAAGCCAGACCAACCCCTTTATTAGCTGCGTGGGTAACTGTGCCTCACCCAGACCGAGGGAGGGTTCCTCTCTGACCATGGCAGTCTCCTGGAGTCATTAGCTATTGGCAATGAGGCCAGGAAGCACCAGAGCCCTGTCTGCTCTTGTCACTCTTTCTGCCCAGTTGACCTTCTGATCCTGAATTAGGCAAATAGCAGGAACCTCACAGGCCACAGCCCTAGGATGAAAACAGATAACAGCCCAGAGCTCAGGGTTAATGTGAAACAGACATATGAACCCTGCTCTAGCACTCCCCTTACTGCCCTGCCAGCCATGACCTGAGGTGTGGACCCAATGAGCCTATCAGGCCTCTACTTCATTAACAACCTACTCTTGCCCAGAGCATGTTCACCCCACATGTCCTCACATTCTCCCCAGCCAAAGAGATGAGTGAGGGATATTTTAGGTGGGACTAGGATTATGGCCAACCCTAAAGTTCCCCATGTTACCTTTGCATTCTTTCTCACAACTGGTCAGGAGATACAGTGGTGAGGTCTGAGCAAATTTCTGCAGAATTAGGAAAGGTTCTTACTCTGCAGTTTTCTGAGCCCAAATACTTGGAAGTTGAGATGGAATAAAACATCTGGATCTCTCAAAGAATTCCAGCTAAGGGACATAAGTAGGGGATGTTTCTGGAATATAGGTGCCTAGTCATCTGGGTTCTAAGTTCTTTTGGTATTTATTGTCAATGAACTGAGACCACTTCCTGTGGTTTCTTTTTTACTGGGATACTCAGATTCTATTTTCCCAAGGTCCCCCCTGGGCCATTAACTGTTCTCCTTCATTCCATGCTGAATCCACAACTGAACACAGCTATATCATTTCTAAAGGCTCACCTACAGACATAGGGAAGGCATCCAGCTCTGAGGAGAAAGAACTGGAATCACTGCTGGACCCTCCTTGTTTTCAGGGCTGTGGCCTGGACAAGCCATTTTGCCTCACAGGGGCTCCCCTTTACACTCACTTGCATAATGGTGATTGTTCCAGCCTCTCCTTTTAGGGATGTCACCAAGTTTATGTACCTCTAATACCTATATAATCCATGGGTTAGTGCCACATGTAGCAAATGCACAAACTTAGAGATGGGAGTATTACACAATGGGGTGAGAGGTAGCACTAAATACAACTTCAAACAGCCTGAATTCTGATCTGTAATATATGAAAAGTCATTTTTCCATTGTTCCTCTTGATTTTACTTCCTAGTCTGCATCAAAAAAAGTTGGAATTAAATGAAATTCAGATACTGACTCTGACATAAAACTTATCAGTGTTTTTCCATTATATTTAGACTTAGAGGGGCCAGCAGGTGGCATGATGGTTAAGGTGCTAGTCTCACACATGGCCAATTGCAGTTCGAGTCCTGAAACTGGCAGCTTGTTTTCTCACTCCATTCTCCTCTCCTTTTCTTTCTGGTCAAATTGAATAACAATAATAACCAAAATTGAATAAATAATTATTTAGAATTACAGCCCAGTGCCTCACGTTGGCCTATGGAATTATGGTTTTCCTAGAATCCCATAATTGCTCCCAGTAATTACTGCTTCCTGGTACACAGATCCTAGTGTAATGACCTCCTCTCTGGGTTGGATTGCATTTGGTTACTGGCTTCTAAACAAACAAACAAACAAAAATTAAAAAGAAAAAAAGAATTAAAGGGAATGCTCCTACCAAGAATGTGTTATGTTTGTGATTTCTGTCTGGCTCCCTCCCTCCTGTGTTTATTCTTTCTATCTCATCCCTGAATCTTGGAAACCAAGCTCAAAATTTCAGTTGCTTTATGGTAAGGCTCCACTGGCAAAGAATTAGCAGAAGGCCCAAGCCAATAAACAAGAATTTATACTCCATTCCAAACTGAAACCTGCCAATAACTCATGATTTCAGAAACTGATCCTGTCCCATGAGAGCCTCAGTTGAGACCACAGCCTCATCTTCCCGAGACAAAAGCAACCAGTTCAGCTGGGCCTAGGTTCTGTTCCACACTGTCCGGTAGTCCAAGATTTTTGTAAGCTTCAAAATTTGGGGTAAATTTGTCCCACAGAAACAGAGACTAGTAGAGATTTCCAGGCCCTGAGGCCTGGCTCTGCCCTGCTTTCTTTCTCCTTTCTCCTTTCTCCTTCTAGACTCCCTCCACCCACACTGACTCTATTATAACTACCTTTCTGGTCTAATTTACCTCTTCCTCCTAGTCTCTGTACAGCTGAGCCTTTACCCTGAAACATTGCTCATGGATATGTGTATGGTTGGCTTCACTTATCTTCCTGGTCAGAGCAAAACTGTCATTTCACTGAGGCCTTTCCTAGCTGCCAACCAAGTGGCCCCAAGCTCTCCCTCATGACACCTGCTTAGTTTCACTTGAGTGCTTTGTGTTTTTCTACAACTCACTTCAGACAGTTACTGCAGGCAGAGATTATGGTCTTTAGTACAATATCCAGGCTTAACACTGTGCTCAAGGTAAATGCTCAGGACACAGTTGGTGAATGAGTGAAATTATCTTGGATCTTTGTTATTAGCTTTGAGCAGCTCATATTAAAGAGATGGATAATCATCACAGAAACTGCAGAGTGGGGCAGGGGCAGGGGCAGGGGCAGCCAAAATGAAATTCAAGTGCTACTTCCTAGCTCATTGCTTCAGCAGAGCATAGCAGACAATATTTGCCCTCTGGTGGTCACAGACATAACAACAGCCCCAGGCATGAAAACTCAAAACAACACATACTTTCATTTGGCAGTCCTCAATGCAGTGGCTTTCCAAGGGCTAAAATAGATAAAAGAGGAGGATCACAAGGTTCCAGGGAAACTTAAGAACTCAGCAGCCTCCTTCTCTAACTGACTCCACAGTCTTAGTTCAGTTCACACAAGGCCTCACTCTAGCCAGACGCTGGGTGAATGGTCCCATGTTCAGCCACATTCTGCACTACCCCCCACAGTACCCCAACCAAGGCTGCTCTCTACTCTGAGGAACTCCCAGTAGAAAACATTTCCAAGGATCTCAGTGCACAGTGGGTCATTAGTAGATAACCAAATCCAACAGTCACTTCTCTGAACTTGTGCAGTTCTTTAGATAACTCAGTCAATGTATCTCTGTCTTGACCCATTTTCTGTTTCTATGTATGAATACCAACTGGACAATGTACTTTAAAAGGGGTCTATTTAACTAATATTTTGGAGGCTGAGAAGTCCAACACCAATGTGCCAGCATCAGGTGAGGACCTTCCTGCTGTCATGACATAGTGGGAGGCATCATGGCAAAAGGGCAAGCATGTGGCAGCTCAGGTTCTCTTCTTCCTATAAAGTCCCACTATGAGGCTCTGACCCAGGTAACTGCATCTAATTCTAATTATGTCCCAGAGGTCCATCTCCCACTACTGTAAACATATGAATTTGTGGTTAAATTAACCACACATAAAACCTAGGACACACATTTAAACTACAGCAATCTTACTTTGGAAGAGGCAGCTGATTTCTCCTCTCCTTTGACCTATTTGCACTGGGGAAGGGAGCTCATTCTAGATTCTAGTGCCCAGAGTGGTGGATTCAGGTCCACATTTTGAAGTTTCCCTAGGGAATTCTGGATCAGAAATCCTGGAGGACCTTGGGAACCCACCACCATCAACCTGGCATTTTCACATTTCCCCATGCTTTGATCCTGCATCCTGACCCAGCTGTCTCCACCTCTATTCTTTCCCCTTGTTGCTTACCAGTATCATCATTTTCCTGACCGCTCTTGTAAATTTATCATACATGTGCCTGTGTGCAAGTGGCAATGCTGAGACAATGACCTCTTTTAGAGTGTGGTGGGCAGTGTTCCCCTAGCATCTTAGGGAATTTTCCCTCAAAGTCACATCACATGGGAACAGTTGAGCCTTGGCTCAGGAGATGGAAAACTTCTCTCCTACTTTGAACTCTGCTCACCTCACATTTTGAGGCAATCTGTCTCTCTCCAGGATGATTTCTCATTTTTCTTATGAAACAGTGGGCTTCATCCTGCATAAACTATACTCAGCCTAGACAGGTTCTAGGTTCCCTTCCTTCTTGGTTGAGTGTGTGTAGGACACTTTTGTGTCACTCTGAAAAATCACACTGAATAAAAACTGAACAAAAAAATATGAACAATTATTACCATACTAAAGTATTATGTACATAACAACAGTGAGGGAACAATTTAATAAATATGTGCTTAACTTGTAAGCAGGAGGGCTGGCTGGGGATAGGACAGATGATGTGAGAAGAACTGACCCCTCCCTTCAGTTCAGTTGTTTTTATTTACAGCCCAAAACATTGATTCTAACACTGAAGTTCATGAAAGGCTAATGAGAAAAGGTAAGGAAAAAAGGGTGTCTATTAAGGATCTGATAGAACATATGCTATGTGTTCCAATATGTGCATTCCAAGGCAGAGTGTCTTAAAATATTTCTAGAACCCGAAGGGAAATTTGGCTCAATATTTTTGGTCACATGGGATAAATGTGTGGGAGAGGACTGTTTCTCTGTATCCCTTGTTCATATACTAATGAATCCTACACAAAATAGAGAACTACACACTGAAGTACTTCCAGATCTAGAATAGTACACTGAATAAACATGAGATCCACCAGAATGTGTCAGAAGCCATGCTCCAGCTGGGGTGAGTGCTCAGGGAGGAGACACGGGTGAACAGGAATCAGACTAAGACCTCATGCCCTTTAGCATGTTCTTAGCCGGCTACAGTCCAGAGTTGGACTGTAGCCCTGATGGCCAGGAGTCATGCGTATTTATTATAGAAGGAATTTTACAAGTGTAGGATGGGTGAGGGGAAGTAAGTAAAATATTTTACTCACAAAGGTAAGGCATTTAAAGTATAAGAACAATAATCATAAAACATGACATCTGTTTTGTTTAGGTATAAATAGTCATAATTTTTAGAACGAGGAAGTCCATTTTTCAGGTGCATTTTCTTCTTTGATCTTGATTACCGGGGAGGGTCTTTGGATGAGAGGGTTCCCAGGAATCTTAATAACCTTAGTCCCAGACCAGCTTGATCACTTTAGTCCCAGATTGGCTTGAGAACTTGAGCCCCAGATCAGCTTTTGAGAACTTCAGCCTCAGACTAGGGTGGCAGTAATTACAAGAGCCTAGAAATAAATCCTGTCTGGTTTAGTAAAGACAAGGTTAGTATATACTAAAGTGAAATACCTACGTTATCTCTGGGGTAGTCTACAGCTAAGAGGGTGAGTCTACATAGGAAAGGAATGTGGTCTTCTGAGTAGCTAAATGACTGACCTAAAGGTTACTGTGTACTTGGGACCCTTTACATGCTGTTCTATACAATGACTGTGGCTTGGGGAATGGCAATCTTCCCTTGTCCTGAGAGTTAAGGTGGCTTATGGTTTTTGGGGTAACAGCACCTCGCAGAGGAGTCCCTGAGCCCCTCCCAGCCACTGAGATCATTTTGCCAATTTAGTGGCTTTAACCTAAACCTTTCTAATGCTTATCTATGTAATCCCCAGTAGGAGAAGAGAATGTAGCATTTTCCAGGAGGGTGGGGTGAATCTAATGGGAGTAATTCCCGTTCACAGGCGCTGCCTTATGCAGCCGCCACCTTAGTGGATCCGCATTCCTTCAGTATTATTGTAAAAGTTATAGTAAGGCTGGGGGTGCCTTTATGGGATACTGGGGTATGGCAATAAGGCCCATGGCAGAGAAATTGAGTGCAGGCCAGTACAGTAACACAATGGAGGTGAGGTCAAAAACTCATAAAACTGTTGACCTTGTAAACAGTTCTCAGCCAAGTCCTTGCTCTAGGCACGAGGGGCAGTTCTTTCATACTCAGCTTGTGTTAACTACATGGTCCCAGCAAGAATGGCTAAGGAAAAAAGTGTTGACAATGACAGACATTAATTAGAATTTTACACACTGATGATGAGAGGACATTATAGTATAAACACAATAGGTTGGAAAAATCTGGGCCACATCTTCAAAATTAACCATACAAAAGGCCAGCCCCGTAGCATCGAGGTTAAGCCTTGTACAGAATAAATTTGATTCCACATAACCAATCACAATGTGCATTCTGATCTATTACTTAAAAACATGTTGGGCACATGTGCATGCATGCCCCAAACCTGGAATGGATAGAGAAATAGAGGGAAAAGAATTATGACAAAACTATTTTTGATGCTTTCTTTTTCTAGTGACCTCACAGGTATGTAAAATTTTTCAATATTAAGCAAGTAAAAATACATTTTATTGAATATTTTTAAAATATAGTTTTGTGAACATTTCTAAATAAATTATATTATAATAAAATGTGGGGCCCACAGACAGGTGGCATGGTGGTAAAGGGTCCTGGACTTCCAGATGGCCAACTATGGTTCAAATCCTGAACCTGGCAGCTTGCTTCTTTAGATTCCCTCTCTCTCTTTATCTTCCTCTCTCTAACTTTGCCCCTCTCTGGTAAAATAAATTTAAAAAAGTAAATGGATAGAGCTAAATAAAATAATTTTTTAGAGGTTTTTGCTATAGGGCACATGCACTCACCAAAAAGACAGAGAGAGACAGAGAGACAGAAAGTGAGAAATCTCCTCCTGGGGGAATGGCTGCACCACAATCCCTTCTCCTCCATTCTCCTCTTGGGATCTTGGGCATGCACACACACATGCAATATTGATCTCAGACAAAATAGATTTCATGACAAAGACTGTAAGAGGAGACAAAGAAGGGCATTATATAATCGTAAAAGGGTAATCCAGCAAGAAGATATAACCCTTATAAATATCTATGCACCC
>NW_006207869.1:100161-103548 GCF_000334495.1 Tupaia belangeri chinensis
ATCTGTTTGGTGAGCGCATGCGCCCGATAGCAAAAACCTCTCCAAAATAAATAAATTAATTAATTAAATTAAATAATTATTTTATTTAACTTTATTTGTTTATTCATTTATTTTAATTTGACCAAGGGGCAGAGCGAGAGAAAGAGAAAGATAGACAGAGAGAGAGAGAGCAAGAGAGCGAGAGAGAGAGAGAGAAAGGGAAAATCTAGCAAGCCACAGGACCAGCAGTTGGCATAATGGCTATGTCACTGGACTCCCATGTACTCGACAGCAGTTTAAGTCCCTGATTCAGTGGCTTAAACTCAACCAGGCTTGTGTGAGTGCATGCCCAAGACCCAGAGAGGAGAAGGAAGAATGGATTGCATTGTGACCATCCTCCCTGGGGAGGGGGGGTGATTTCTCACTTTCTGTCTCTGTCTCTCTCTGTCTTTCTGGTGAGTGCACACATCCTATAGCAAAAACCTCTCCAATAACAGCAACAAAAAAAAAAAAAAAAGGAGAAAAAGAAAAGCATAGAAAATAACATGAGTAATGGTCTGGAGATTTCAAGTAAGTCTTCTCTCTGACTTGAGTACATAGAGAACAGCTGGCACAAGCCAGGATCCCCAAGTGGGTACTTTTGCGAAGGGAAGCCTCATAGTGGAAATGTAGCAGACAGCTCAGTGCACCTAGATGTGGGGACATGCAGCTACGAGATGCAGCATGTGCAAGTGCAGGAGACGTCGGCCCTTCTTAGGTCCAGGGAGGGGCTATTGGCCCCATCCTTGGAGAAGGACCTGGAGAAAGTCACTGGGGAAAAGAATAAGATGATTAAATTAGATTCTCTAAAAGGACTTTTATTTATTTAAATTTATTTATTTACATTCACATACTATACATCATTACAGCATACAAAATGAAATTTTCCATTCAGAATACACAGTACATTGGCTCACATCAACATACGTGTTATCGTCAACAAATAACTTTCCATTTCTTGTTTCCTGTATTTGTTACTTATTTTCCTATTCTTGATTTCCTGTGGGAGGCTGTGCACCAGCGAGTCTGCCGAGGCCATTTTTCAGGAGTCTCTTACTATTGCCATCTTAGGCTCAGAGAGCAAACCATTACAAAAGCCACAATTGGCTCCCCTTCAAAAACCTCATCTTCAACACCACACTCTGATTGGCCACTTCCCATAGCAAATCGGTGAGCTTAGAATCCCTCAGATTTGCATATCCGGGTACCTCCTGATTGGTCCACAAAGCAACCAATCATAACCCCTTTTGCTATCCTTCATTCAACCAATCATGGCCCACCAATGTGTATATAAGCATGATCTCTGGCCCATAATCGCTGGACAACCCTGAGCTGCGACGCCGCATCGTTTCCGGACAACCCTGAGCTGTGACGCTGCATCATCTCCGGACGACCCTGAACTGTGACGCTGCATCGTCTCTGGATGACCCTGAGCTGTGACGACATTATGTCAGCTCCGGATGACCCTGAACACTGTGTCGTCTCCATGCTGTCTACAATAAAGAGACGACCCTGAAGAGACACCACATCATCTCTGTGCTGTGATAGTGCGCCATTCGTCCAGTCTCTCACTCCTTCCCTCAGGAAACCCGTTCTACTGTCCCGCAGGCCGGGACAATTACCTATCTCTCACCTTCTGCCATCTCCCACCCTCCTTCCACACTGTCTCTGGTATCTATGGTTGCTTCCTATGCCTTTCTCCGCCCACATTTTATTGATTCACTAAAGATTATAATTAATCTAAATATTTTGAATAGTAAGCACAGCTGATATATACATATCAACAAACACAAGTCTGACTTTAGGCATAAACCTCAGTGAGTAGGATGAACATACTATAAAGTAGCACCTAGCTGGGGCTGTAAATCTTACTGCAGTCATCAAACAAATATTTTTAATGTATTTTCTCTTAATTTAAAACAGTTTTAGGTTTTTCTAAAACTTTTTTTTAACTTAATTAATTTACATTCATACCTTAAGTATTGTCACAGCATACAAAATATGATTTCCCATCCAGAATATACTGCATACTGGCATAATCATTCATGTTATTGTCAAACATTTTCCATTTTTAATTATATATATATAGATAGATAGATAGATAGATTTACCCCTATTTCTGACCCTCTGTCCTTTCCCACCCTCTTTTCACACTATCTCTGGTGTCTACCGTTGTCTTCCATTCCTTTTCCCCCCACATTCTATTGATCATATAATTTCTTGAATAATTTAACTACTTTCAATAGCAAGTTCAGCTGGTAAATTCAAGAAAAGCAGTTTTAACTTAAATAAAAGAAATTTTCAAAAACTTTGCTTAAAACCTAAACCCAGGAATCATGTTAGGATTTTGTTCAAATGATAGGTACATGAACCTATCAACATCTCAAGACAGGCCACAAACCCTTAAAACCAGACAACAAAACCTAGAAGAAAATCATCAATGTTTTAGTCAAAAGTCATAAAATTTTATTTTATCAATTCAGTCTCATGTACTTTATTTTTTGTTGTGGTTCAATCTTCCTGAATAAATTCTGGGATATATTATTCAACTCCAGGTTAGTCTCTATGATTAAGCTGGCCATTTTCTTAGTTTTTAAACTCTTATTTCTGTGTGTCTGTATTTAATTTTCCTGAAATAGCACACCATTGAGAACTTCTTGGAGCTCTGGTCTGGTGCTGGTAAATTCTTTTAGGTTTTGTTTATCTGAGAGTCTTCTTGTCTTTTCTTCCCACATGAAGGATAATCTAGCCAGGCACAGTTTTCTTGGTTGAAATTGCTTTTCTCTTAACACTTTAAATATATTTTCCCATTCATTCCTCGCTCACATTGTTTCCAATAAGAGATCTGCTATTATACTGATGAGATATCCTTTGTAGGCAACTTGATGTTTTTCTCTTGCCAATCTTAATGTCTTGTCTTTGTCTGTGGTTTTGGTCAACCTGGCTATAATGTGTCTTGGAGAAGATCTTGAGTTGATTCTATTTGAGTTTCTTTGTATTTCTTGGGACTGGATCTTTGAGTGCCTCTCTAGGTTTCAAAAGTTTTCTTGCAGGATTTCATAGACTAGATTAGCAATTCCCTTATGGGTCTCTTCACCTTCTGTGATACCTATTATCTGGATGTTTGGACGTTTGGTGGTATCTAGTATTTATTGTATATGCTCATATTTGGGGGTGCTATTTTCTCAGTATTAGTGGTGGATTTCTCTAGGCCAGCAATTTTCTCTTTTGTGTCTGAGATTCTATTTTCTGGATGATCTAATGTGCTTTTAATACTTGCAAGGGAGATTTTGACTTCTTGTATTATAGCCTTCATCTCTAACAGGTCTATTTAATTCTTTTTTTAAAAAGTGTGTAATTCCTCTTTTA
>NW_006207869.1:103929-104658 GCF_000334495.1 Tupaia belangeri chinensis
GTACAGCAGATTCAGAAGATATAGAGGAATATGTTAACCCTAATAGTATTTGGATATTTGGCTTTAGTTCCTTGAAATCCATCTAGAATGACAGTAAATGGAGATTGAGAAGTGGAGGATAAGGTAAAAGAAAGAGAAAATGAAACAGAGAGATAAAAAAACGACAACAACAAAAAAAAAGGGAAAAAAAAGAAGGAAAAAAAAAAACAAGAAAAACTTATTTAAAAAAAATAACACAAAATTGTTTGTGAGCTGGAGGCTGAATTATCGGTAGGAAACCTTCATTCCAGTTTTTTCCCTGAAATCACTAGGTCTCAGGAGCCATGAGGAATCTTCTTCCTAAAAGGACATATTTTAACAGATAGAACTTAGATATAACTGGTCCAGCAGGTGGCATGGTGATTAAAGGTGCTGGACTCACGTGTTCAACCATGGTTTGAGTACCTGACCTGGTGGCTTGCTTTCTAACTTTCCCTCTCTCTCTGTCTCTTTCTCTCACTCACTCATTCCCTCTGGTAAAATTTAAATAAATAAATAAATAAAGTTAAAGAGAGGAGAGTTGAGGCCTTCCTTCAGAAGAATTCCTCATGGCTCCTGCAAACTAGTCATTTCAGGGAACAGGAGAAATGAAGATTTTTCTACTGATAATTTGGTCTCCAGCAAACAAAGCTAGCGTGGCAGGAGAGTTGAGGCCTTCCTTCAGAAGAGGATTCCTCATGGCTCCTAAAA
>NW_006207869.1:106055-106586 GCF_000334495.1 Tupaia belangeri chinensis
GCATGATTAAGTCACTATGCAGTATATTCTGGATGGGAAATCACATTTTATATGCTGTGATAATGCTTAGGTAAAGAATGTAAATTAAGTTACAAAAAAAAAAGTTTCTGAAAAAAACGTCCATTCGATGACCGCAGTAAGATATATAGCCCCAGCTAGGTGCTACTTTATAGGATGCCTAAAGTTAGACTTGTGTTCATGGAAATGTATAAATCAGCTGTGTTTGCTATGAAAATACTTAGATTAATTAAGATCTTTAGTAATTAGATAAAAAATGGGAGGGAAACAGTATAGAAAGTAAACATAGATACCAGAGACAGTGTGGAAAGAGAGTGGGAGATGACAGAGGGTAAGAGATAGGGAATCAAGGATGGGGGAAAAAAGCAAAACATACAGGAAACAAGAAATGGAAAATTATTTTTGTTGACAATAACGTGTATGTTGATGTACTTGATTGAGACAATATACAGTGTACTCTGGATGGAAAATCTCATTTTATATGCTGTAATGATGTACAGTGAATGAACGTAA
>NW_006207869.1:106731-114898 GCF_000334495.1 Tupaia belangeri chinensis
GCCACCAGGTCTGGAACCCGAACCATTGGTTGGCCATGTGGGAGTCCAGCGCCCTTAACCACCATGCTACCTGCTGGCCCCAAATATAATAATTCTGAAAAAAACCCTTAGATATAACTAAGTGTTTCTATGAATTATAACAATTTTTAAAAAATATTGTGTATTAATGTGAACTGTCTCAAAAGATACTCCTTTGCACTTGGATACAAATACTATTTCCTTGGTTTTAAGTATCAACTATATTTTTATAAATTATTTTATTTACCTTTATCCATTTATTTATTTTACCAGAGAGGGACAAAGTGAGAGAAAGAGAGAGAGAGATAAAGGGACAGAGGGAAAGTGAGAAAGTAAGCCACCAAGCCAGGGAATTGAAGCACAGTCAGCCAAGTAGGATTCCACAACCCTTAACCACCAACTAACTGGCTGGCTCCACAATTTATTATTATATTAGAATTTATTTAGAAATGTTCATAAAACTGTATTTTAAAAATATTAAATAAGAATGCACTTTATACTTAATTTTTTTTAAGTATATGTGAGCTTATTTGAGAGAAAAAGCCACACAACTAGTCATGTCATAATTATGTTTCCCCCATTTCCCCATTATTTAGGATTTTGGGCATGCATGCACATGTGCCCAGCATGTTTTCAACTATTTAACCAGAATTCACATTGTAATTGGCTGTGTAAGATCTAGCTACCTCTGTACAAGGCTTAACATCTACGTTATCGGGCTGGCCTTTGTGTGGTTAATTTTTAAAATGTGGCCACAATGTTTCCAACCTAATGTATTTATGCTATAATGTCCTCTCATCATCAGTGTGTAAAATTCGAATTAATGTCTGACATTGCCAACACTATTTTCCTTAGCCATTCTTGTAGGTCTCATGGTTATCCAGTGTACTACCCTAGACTAAGAAGGACTTCAGTGAGTAGTTTTCTATTTTGTGTGGAATTCATTAGTATATGAATAAGGGATACAGAGAAACAGTCCTCTCCCATGCAACACTTTTTTTTTTTTGTTCAAAAATGTTTAGGCAAATTTTCCTTAAGGTCTTAGGGTTGTAGAAATGCTATGGACACTCTCCCTTGTTATGCACATATTGGAAGACATGACATACAATCTGTCAGGTCCTTAATAGACACCCTTTGTTCCTTACCTTATCTCATTAGCCTTTGATGAGCCTCAGTGTTTGAATGCTTTGGGTCATAAATAAAAGCAACTAAAACTGAAGAGAGGGGTCAGTTCCTCTCACATCATCTGTTTTATTCCCAGTCAGCACCCCTGCTTAGTAAGCTCCAAGATGGGTATTCTTTCTAGCAGTTCTTTCTTCAGGTCCTTATCATATTGAATAATTTCATCCAAAGCAGAGTGGAAATTTGGAGGGAAGAGCTACAAAATGCAATTCTAAGAAATATCCATCATTCCATGGACTAGAATACCCACACTTGCACTTTCCTACATCTTCAATGGTCTTTAATCTCATATCTTACCACCTCTCTATTCATGGAGGAGAAAAAAAATAAACAACAAACATATAGGGAATGGCACATTGTCAGTCTTAGGACTCTATAAGCAATTGTTGCAGGACTGACTTTTAGTTTTTTGCTATAGGACATGTGTGCTCACCTGAGAGAGAAAGAAAAAAAAAAATACAGACAGAGGAAAAGTAAGAATTCCTTGGGGGGAGGGGGAGGGAATGACCACATCACAGTCCCTTCTCCATTCTCCTCTTAGAACTTTGTGTACACATGCTTGGAGTGTTTTTCAAACCACTGGATTCAGAAATTAAATTGTAATTACCTTACAGAATCCAACCACCTTAATCAAAACCCCACCAGCTAGCCCATCCTTACTTATCTCTTAAGAGTAGATTAAATATTACTTATGTTTTAAGTTACAAGAGCAATAACAAGTGATATTTTCAAATAAAAGTATACTTACAACTTAAGCACATATTTATCAAATTGTGCCTGCACTCTTGTTATGTACATAATACTTTAGTACTGTAATAATTGTTCAGATATTTTTTGTTCAGTTTTTAGTTTTATTTGGTGTTGATTTTCAGGTTGACCCAACAGTGCCTCAAGCATACCCAACTAAAACACGTCTAGACTAAGTATAGGTTATGTAGGGTGAATCTCAGCACTTCATAGGAAAAATAGGAAATAGTCCCAGAGAGAGACAGATTGTCTCAGAACATGAGCTGAGCAGAATTTAAAGCAGGCGAGAAGTTTTTCTTTTTTTGGAGAGGTTTATACTATAGGGTGCATGTGCTCACCAGAAAGACAGATAGACAGACAAAAAGCAAGAAATCACCCTCCAGGGGATAATGGCCATGCTGCAGTCCCTTTTCCTCCATTCTCCTTTTGGAATCTTGGACAGGCACACACACTCTCCTGCTGTGAGTTTAAGCCACCAGGTCTGGGACTCAAACCATGGTCAACCACACTGGAGTCTAGTGACATAGCCATTATGCCAACTGTTGGTCCTGCATGAGAGAAGTTTTTAGTCTCCTGAGCTAGAGCTCAGATGCTCCCATGTGATTTGATTTTGTGATAAAATATTATAAGATGCTAGGGTAACCCTGCACACCTCACTCTATATGGTCATTGTCTATTGGCATTGCCACTTGTGCACAGGCACACACATGCTAAATTTAAAGGCAGGCTCAGGATAAAAGATGATACTGAAGAAGGAACAAGGGGAAAGGTAGGTGGGTCAGGAGGAAGGATATCCTGTCTCTAAGCAACATGTCTGGGCCTCAAAGCATGGGAAGTGTGAAAATGCCAGGTTAATGGTGATGGGTTCCCAAGGTCCTCGTCTTTCTGAGCCAAAATTCCCTAGGGAAATCTCAAACCTTAGACCTGCATCCACCACTCTGGGCACTAGAAATTAGAATGGGTCTCTATCCCAATGCAAATGGGTCACAGGAGAGGAGAACTCAGATACTTTCTTCAAGATTGCTGTACTTTGTATGTATGTCCTAGGTTTTATGTGTGGGAAATTTAACTCCAAATTTATAAGTATACAGTATTGGGAGGTGGGCCTCTGGGACATAATTAGAATTAGACACAGTTACCTGGTTGTAGGCCTCATACTGATACTGGTGATTTTGTAGGAAGGAGAGAACCTGAGCAGACACATGCTTGCTCTATTGCCCTGAGATGCCTCCCACCATGTCATGACAGCAGGAAGGTCCTCACCTGTTGCCATTATGTTAGCATTGGATGTTTCAGCCTCCAAAAGTGTTAGCTAAATAAACCCCTATTTAAAAAAAATTCCCAGTGTGTATTCAGATATAAAAATAGAAAATGAATCAAGAAAGGGAGGCACTGACTGAGCTACCTGAAGAACTGCACAGGCTCATAGAAATGACTGTGGGACTTGATTATCTACTGATGACTCATTGTGCACTGAGATCCATGGAAAAGGTTTCTACTTTCTGGGGGTTCCCTACAACAGAGAGTGGCCTTGGAGTTTGGGGTACTGAGTACAATAGTGCAGAATGTGGCTGAACATGGGACCATTCTTCCTGGGTCTAGCTGGAGGTAGGCCTTGTGTGTGAACTGGCCTGTACAAGGCAATGGATTCAATGAGAGAGGCAAAAAAGGTTTCTGAGCTTTTAGGTTGCCCTGATATTGTTCTTTTGCCTACTTTAGTCCTTGGAGAGCCACTACCTTCAGGACTCCAAAGTTGTGTGTATTTTGTGTTTTCATGCCCAGGATTGTAGTTTTGTCTGTGACCACCAAAGGAAAGATTGTGCCCACTCTTCCCTGCTAAAACAGTGAGTTGGGAAGATCCACTTGGTTTATTCTGGATGCCCTCTGCTGCTGACCCATTCCACATTTTCTATTGTGATTATCCATGTCTATATTATGAGCTGCTCAAAGATAGTTATGAAGATCCAATATAATTTTATGTATTCATTCAGCAACTGTGTCCTTGTACAGGCAGTGTTAGGTGTGAGTGTTGCACTAATGACCACAATCTGTGCCTGCATAAGCTTTCAGTCTGATGTGAGCTGGTCAAAAACACAAAGTTCTAAAGTAAAAGTAAGCAGGTGCTGTGAGTGAGAACTTGGAACCACTTAGTGAGCAGGTATGAAAGGCCTCATTGAGATGACAGTTGTGCCCTGACCATGAAAATAAGTGAAGACAGTCATGCACACATCCAGAAGGAATGATTCAGGGTAAACTCTCAGCTGTCCAGCAACTGTTAGGAAGAGGTAAATTTAAAAAGAGAGGTGGTTTAAATGCAACCAGTGTGGGTGGAGGGAGTCTAGGAGGTAGTGAGAAAGGGAAAAGGGCCTGAAAATCTCTACTGGTCTCTGTTTTTAATGTGAGACACTGCTCCAAATTTTGTAGATTACAAGAATCCTGTATTATTTGACAATGTGGACCAGAACTCAGGCCCATCTCAGCTAGGTATTTTTGCCTTCAGGTCTCTCAGGAGAATGAGGCTGTGGTCTCAACTAAGTTCCATCTGAAATATGGGGGAAATAAGTTCCAGGTTACTTCACATTTATGGGCCTCCGATTTTGAGATCACAAGTTATTGGCAGGATTGAGTTTGTTCTGGGGTCTAAATTCTTGTTTATTGATTTGGGCCCTCTGTTAATTCTTTGCCACTGGAGCCTTATCATAAAGCAACTGAAATTTCTGAGCTCAATTCTCAAGCTTTAGAAATGAGATAGAGAGACAGAATAGAAACAGGAGAGAAAGAATCACAAACATAACACTTTTTTTTTCTTTTTTTCTAGAAGCCAGTAACTAGATGCAGTCCAACCCAGAGAGGAAGTCATTATACTAGGACCTGTAACCAGGAAGCAGGAACTGCTAGGAGAAATTATGGAACCCCTAGAATTAGGTTGTCTTAGAATCCCTCAATTCCATAGGCCAACATGAAACACTAGGCTTGAATTCTAAATAATTATTTAATTTTATTAATTGTTATTATTACTCAATTTGAACAGAGAGATGGGGAGAAGGATGAGAGTGAAAAAATAAGCCACCAGATTCAGGATTCAAACACAGTTGGCAATGTGTCTTAACCACCACACCATCTGCCATCCCTCTAATTCTAAATATAATGGAAAAACCCTGATAAGTTTTATGTCAGAGAGAGTCAGTATCTGAATTTGTTAATTCCAACCTCTCAACGGTGCACACTAGGAAGGAAAGTCAATAGGGAAAATGACTTTCCATATATTGCAGACCAGAATTCAGGCTGTTTGAAGTTGTATTTCATGCTCCCACCTCTTTGTGTAATACTCCCATCTCTAAGTTTGTGCATTTGCTACATATGGTACCAGCTCATGGATTATATAGGTATTAGAGGTACACACTCCTGGTGAAATCCCAAAAAATAGGTGCCTAAACTATCTCCATTGTCCAAGTGGGGAGACAAGGGAGGCAATGAGAGGCATAATGGTTTGGCCAGGTCATAGCACTGAAAACAAGGAGGAGCCAGCAGTGAGCCAGTTCTTGCTACTCAGAGTTGGAAGCTTTCTCCATGTCTGTGGGTGGAGTGTATGGTATAACTATGTTCAGTTGTCAGTAAGACATGGGATGAGGGTGAGAAGTCAACAGCCCAGGGGGACCTTGGGGAGATATGATCTGAAGATCCCAGGAAAAAGGGCCCACAGGAAGTGCCCTCAGTTCATTGACAATAGACTCCAATAGAACTTGGAACCCTGGTAACTAGGCACCTACATTCCAGAAACAACCCCTACTCACCTTGCTTAGCTGGAGTCCTTTGTGTGAGCCAGAATGTTTTGCTCAATCTCAACTTCTGAAGATTTTGGCTCAGGATATTTTGAAGTGAGGACCTTTCTCTCTGCAGATATTTGCTCAACCCTCCCACCTCAATCAACTGACCAGTTGTGAGAAAGAATGCAGAGGTCACATGTGGCACTTTAGAACTAGCTACCATCTTGACTTTGATTGGGAGAACATGAGGATATGTGTGGCGAATATGCTCTGAGGAAGCGTTAGAAGGTAGAGGTCTTGTGGGCTCATTGGATTAACACCCTAAGTCATGGCTGGCAGGGTGGTAAGGGGAGTGCTGGGGCAGGGCTCATATGTCTGATTCACATTAACTGTGAGCTCTGGGCTATCATCTGGTTTCATCCCAGGATGGTTGTCTTTGCAGACACTCTTATGTGCCTGATTCAGGGTCAGAAGATCATACGGGGCAGAAAGTGACAAGGGCACGCAGGGCTCTGGTGCTTTCTGGCCTCACTACTATTTTCTGATAGCTCCAGGAGACTGTCATGGTTAGCAGGGACCCCTCCTCCCTCTGGATGAGGGGCAGTTACCTATACAGCTGACAGAGGAGTAGAGCTGGCTTAAGTAAGTGCAGTGTGAAGGAGTGTTCACAGTCTAGGCCTGGAGCTTTCTGAGGAGGCTTTTGCCCATATGCTGCCCTAGAAACTCTTAGGGCTCCTCTCAGGGGTCTTCCCAGGGCTCTCCTTCAGTGACTCACAGGATCTATCCCAAGTACTTCGAGTCTCCTCCCCTCCTTCACCCCACCATCCAGCTAATCCTTGGTCAGAGGCAAAATCAGTTTTCATGTCCTTTAGAAATATGAGACAAAATAATTTTTACTTTGTTTTCACTTCATATTATGGGTACAAGTTTTTGCATGTGGCTGGAAATCATATTGAGTTAACCATCCCTCCACCATTTCACCCAATTGGAAAAATGTGGAAGCCCAGATTCTGGATGAGACATATAGGTGGGGATCTTCAGGACAGGCATATGTGGAAACCTGGAAGAGCACCTGGAGCCTTCCAGAAGGGCAACCCCTTTTACATTAAGTACTTACTGTGCATCTACCCAAAGTTCCCAACTTCCCAACAAACCCTGAGCTTACTGTTCCAGAGATAATTGCTCCCTCCCCTGCAGTACAGTGCCACCTGGGCCACTTGTTAGCTATGTGTTAGGAAGGTCACTTCACCTTTATGGGCCTCAATTTCTCCTGTGAAAACTGAGGCAAAAGAAGACCAAACACACTGGGTTATTTCAAAGTCTCAAATAAGTCAGGGAAAGTGCAGCTCTAGGACCAGCCTTGTGGGAAGGCTGCCACCAGCTAGTGGTATTGTGGTTAAAGCTGCTGGATTTCACATGACTGGCTGCATGATTCAAGTCTCAGACTCAGCATTTTGGAAACCATGCCAAGCACAGGTATGTGCATGCCCATAAACCCAAAAGGAGGGAAAAACGAAGGAGAAGGGATTGTGGTGTGACTATGTCCATGGGGGTACTTTCTTGCTTTCCCTCTCTGTCTCTATCTCTGGTAAGCCTATGCACTCTCTGGCAAATTAAAAAAAAAAAAAAGAAGAAGAAGAATCTGCCTAACTCTCCTCCAAAAGGGCTATATCATTTTGCATTCTCATCATCAATGGATTAGTGAATATTTTTTCAGTTTTTTTTTCTGAATTGACTTTATTTCATTTTTTTAACTTTAAGCACTCTGATAGATGTGTATTTATAGCTCATTAGTTTAATGTAAATTTTATAAATTGCTGATGATAAAGCTTATTAAATAAATATGCATATATGACATCTGTATTTTATCTCTAGTAAATGTCTGCTCATGGTTTTATCCCCTTCTCTTAAGTCTATTTTTTTTTCTTTCCTTGTGGTGAATCTGGGAGTTCTGTTTATCTTCTAGATATCAGTCTTGACTAGATAGAAGGTTTTTTTGAGTTTTTTTTTTTTTGTTAATTTGAGAGTTCTATTTATATTCTGCATACTAGCCTTTATTAGGTAGACTTCTTTCCTCAAGAAAAAATGAACTTGAAAGGCCAACAGGTGGTGTGCCAGTTAAGGCACTGGACTCTCACATGACTGACTGTGGTTTAAGTTCCAGAGCTGTTGGCCTGAAAATCACACTGGGTGCATATGTGTGTGTGTGTGTGTGTCCATAATTCTGATAAGAGAATGGAGGAGAACAAGTTACAATATGGCTGTCACTCCAGTGCATGATTTCTCACTTCTTTAGTTTCTCTCTGGTGAGTGAACATGCTATATGGCAAAACCTCAAAAAAAAAAAAAAAAAAAGAAAAAAAAAGAAAAAGATAAAAAGAACATCTAGGGAACCAGCAGTTAGCGTAATGGCTATGTCGCTGGACTCCCATGTAGTCGAACGTGGTTACCGC
>NW_006207869.1:115133-116319 GCF_000334495.1 Tupaia belangeri chinensis
TGTCGCTGGACTCCCACGTAGTGGACCGCGGTTCGTGTCCCGGACCCAGTGGCTTAAAACTCACGCCGGGCACGTGTGCGTGCGTGCTCAAGATCCAGAGAGGAGAATGGAGGAGAAGGGATTGTGACATGGTCATCTCCCCAGGGGGGGATTTCTCACTTTCTGTCTCTCTGGCTCTCTCTGTCTTTCTGGTGAGCACACGTGCCCTATAGCAAAAACCTCTCCCCCCAAAAAAAATCTGGTGATCAAGACAGCTTGTGTGAAGCAATGTCCTGACATCAAACATTTCTTGTATATTTAAAATTCTTGTTAGACTGGAAAAAGAGTCATTTCCCTATTTCTATCATTTTGTACTAATACATTGATACAAATGTATCTAAGTGGTTAACATTTTGCCTCCTGAGGGGATATGAGGAACTATGTGTGTAACATGGATAATAATTATTGATCAAACAGGTACACATATTGGGCAATTACTATGTGTTTGCATAGAATTAGAGCTAGAAAGATGAGTAAAATATAATACTTATCTTCAAGGAGCAAACATACTATTTGGAGATTTATTAACAACTATTTTGTACCTGTAAGTGCCTAGAACCAAGCAAGTAAAAAAGGGGGTACTCCTTTACTATTTTATGAATAGCTATTATTTTTTGAATGGTGAAAATAACCATAGTAGAGAGACAATCCAGCCTGTGAAGTGGAGATAAGGTGAATTTTTTTTTAATTTTAATTTATTTATTTGCATTCATTCACTGTACATCATTATAGCATACAAAATGAGATATTCCATCCAGACTACATGGTATATTGTCTCAATCAAGCACATCAACAAACATGTTATTGTCAGCAGATGATCTTCCATTTCTTGTTTTCTGTATGTTTAGCTCCCACCCCCCCCATCCTTGATTCCCTATCTCTTACCCTCTGCCATCTCCCATTCTCCTCCCACACTGCCTCTGGTAATTATGTTTGCTTTCTATACTGTTTCCCCCACACACACTCATTTTATTGAATCACCAAAGACCCTAATCAATCCAAATACCCTCATAGCAAACACAGGTGACATACACATTTCCATGAACACAAGTCTAACTTTACGCATCCTATAAAGTAGCACCTAGCTGGGGCTACATATCCTACTGCAGTCATTGAATAGATATATATTTTTTTTCCTGAAACTTTT
>NW_006207869.1:118320-121040 GCF_000334495.1 Tupaia belangeri chinensis
AAGTGCCTAGCAATAAGCAAATAATGAAGGGATACCCATTAACTACTATTTGATGAATAATTGTTATTTCTTGAATGGTGGAGACAAGCATAGTGGAGAGAGAATCCAGCGTGTGAAGTGGAGAGAAGGCGAGTTTTCTAAAGGAAGGATGATTGAACATGTCAATGGTGGATGTTCCTGGATTCTGAAGTGTGCAGGGAAGATCTTCAGAGACTTGGCACTGAGAAGACAGCAGGAGAAATTGTAGAAAGACATTTAAGCACTGGGAAAGGGCTGTTTTTTGAGAACATCCCTACTGATTCCAAAAATGATGGGGGAAGTCACTAAGTTCCAGGCCACTAGAGGCTAACAAGATAACAACACATGCTACCCACTTCAGTTGGTTGTCTGCAATAAAAACACTAATTATTAGGGTTTCAGCAGTGATTATTTCAGCAGTATTATTTTGAAGATGTTCTATAGAGCACAAAGCACTTGGGATGTTAATAAGTGACAGTAATAAATAGATCCTAAGGTAGAATAGTCTCTAAAAATAGAAATGCCCAGGGGCAATCTCAAGGTGTGAAACTGAAAATGTTTGAAATTCCAATATATTTAGAAATTACTGTTAAATTATAGAGACATGTTTACATTTGTCTCCAAGGTATTTGAATTTACAAATCATCTCAAGAAGCATGAAATAAAACAAGTTAAATGTGAAGAAGAGAAAAGAATTCATGCCTAGTATAATACAAGTAAAAATCTGTTTATCCTGAAGCAAAGCCTTAGCCCTCGCTCTTAGGTCCAGGTCCTGCCTAGGAATTTTCCACCTGAACCCAAGTCTGCACCCTCACCTTCTAAGTCAATGGGGACTGAGATGAAAATAAAGGTTTGATGGACCTTGTTTAATGGTAAAATTTTCAAGAACTGTCAGGCCACATTCTGGGGGCCATTCCCACCAAAGACCACCCCAGACTTGAATTATTATAGTTATACAACCTGCTCTCAGAACCAGACTGTGGACTTCTGCATCTCCCAACCTACATTGATCCCAAGGTCCCCACCATGCCAAGTCACACCTCCAGGCACTGTTTGCAAAAGGGCTTTAGTGGCACCATGTTGTCTTATAAAAAAAAATTCTCAGCACCTAGCATCAGCCCCTCACAGCTTTAGACTTTTTCCTTGAATTATGGGAAACATTGAACTTGTATATGTGGAACCAGCCCATTCTACTGGACCCAAAGCTATCCAGATGGGCCCAGTTTAGAAATTTTAGAAAGGAAAATGAGCCGGGATGGCAGGACGAGAGGTAGGCTCAAACCCTGTCAACATAGTCCTACTCACAAGACCCCATTACTTCAAGGTTCTGCCCATACAGGTTCTTTCACCCCTTCTATAGATCATACCCACATGTCATGCCCATACCCAGGGAGGCCTTCTCTTTGTCTCCTTCGTTTGTGCCCACTCACATAGAGTTTCAGAAGAGCTTCTTAGAAATCGGATACATTTTCAAGTAGTTCTCAGTGGTCTTCCACATTGCTATGTCCAGTTTACCTTGGGTCCAGTGGTTGCTGTGAACATCATGTCCCCTAATTCACACTACCTTCTTGCAGAAATTTCCACATTGCCCTGAGATCCTTCTGGGATGTTGTGCTGATAAACTCATAGTTCCAGGTTGTTTCTGTTTAAAATAACTGAGGCTGGTTCTGTTCAAAACTTTGCCTACAGTCCCCATGGATGCCATATTTATCTCAGTTTCATCCTTAAAACCCTCATCATCACCTATCCCCAGCCGACAGCAATCTCTCTGCACCCCTAGCCTCACAACTTCCGGAAAGCTCTGGAATCCAGTGCCTTCAAGGGTGCTGGGACTCCCCAGGCCACTCCTGAGAACCCATCATTCTCTTCCCAAGTTACCTGTTTTCAGGAGCCAGACCTTGGTAGTAACTGCCCAGGAGGCCCCTGACACTGGTTCTGGGGAAGTGGCAGGCCCTGTCCTGCAACACCCAGTGTCCTGTTTTAACCCCAGTGCACAGGCTGTCCTACCAGGCATGTTCACATTCCCAGTCTATGATGTGTGCTTATCCTGGACAAGCCATCTTTATTTCATCCCATGGAGTGCCAGGCTAGTTGGGGTGGTGATTTGAGAAAAGAGGGACAAAGTGTAAGAAACAAAGACACTGAAGGAGGGAAGCCTTGTGGACAACCAGAAAAGGGGATATAGACAATGAGGTGGGTGAAATCAATGGACTTGGAAAGACACAAAAAGAGTAAAAGTTAACTAGGAGAGAAACAGAGGAAGAAATGAAAACAGACATAAAGGGATTGGCGGAAAGAGGAGATGGATGGGGGGAATGGCCGTGACCCACAGGGTCAGCTGGGGTAACAGAGGGCAGATCACAAGTTCAATAAATGCTTTTCAATTTTTCAAATTTCCTTTCATTTTAAACTTATTGAGTGAGATTCTCACAGAGGTCTCATGAGTTTTGATGGAGGCTTGGCAGTTTTAGGCTATTTCTTTATACACTTGTTAAGCACATATGTGTAACATAGAAGCATGCTAAGTTTTGTCTGTTAATATATATAAATATATAATATTAACACACAAATGTAGTTGAACTAATTATTCTAACCCTCCACAACTTTTTCCCCATGTGGTATGGGGCTTGAGAGTCTCCAGCTAAGAACTAGTTTTCCTCCAGGTCCTCCTGTCTTTCTCTGCAGATGTTGAAGGTAGGGCT
>NW_006207869.1:121180-121928 GCF_000334495.1 Tupaia belangeri chinensis
GTGTGTGTGTGTGTGTGTGTGTGTGTGTGTGTGTGTTTGGGAGCACAAAAATTGTTCACGTTGAGAGAGACAGAGAGAGAGAGTAAGATGGAATCAATGCTGCAATCCTCCAGCCTCCATAGGTTTTTGCCATAAGGCGGGTACCACTGTACCCAGACTTTCTCAGTTTTATATTTTATATATATTTAATATGATTCTCTAGAAAAGAGTTATTAAACATTTGAGAGAAATCAGTAGGTGACATGATGGTTAAGGATATGATTTCCACATGGCTGACCATAGTTTGAGTCCTGAAGCTGGCAGCTTTCTCTCTCTCTCTCTCTCTCTCTCATCTCATGAGTGGATGTGTCCTATAGCAAATTAAATAATAATAATAAAATCAAACAATTTCTTAAAAAACTTTTGAGATTTGTGTGATCAAAATCATGAAAGAGAAATATCTCTTGCTCAGAGTATAAATTATGATCTGAAATCTTCCACCAGTCCTGGCTTTGCTCTGCTTGTTTTCTACACTCTCTTCCCTGCATCTCTGATACATACTAAGGGACAAGCCTAAGCAAAGGAGAGCCAGGACTATCTAAACATAGAAGAATCTATGCAGTGAGGAGGGCATGTGGATCTGGAAAGCTTATTGGAAAAAGAAACGGAGCACAGGGAGGCTAGAAGTTCAGGAGCAAGACAGAGGAGAAGCTTGGGCCTCCTTTTCCTGGTTGCCTGAGCTCAGCAGAGAGTGGCATGGTCTGTGGGG
>NW_006207869.1:122833-140240 GCF_000334495.1 Tupaia belangeri chinensis
CACCATCTCCAGCAACATAGCTATTGTGGTGAGCAAGCTAGGAGATAACCCTCTACTCTGTTCTTAAACCTCTTTGTCATTTTCATATTCATTTACATTTAACCTCTTGGCTAAAGTGGGACAACTGAGGCAGGATTGATAGCTCTTGGTATGGGGAACTCACAGAGATAGAAACTGCCTCTGTAATGACCTGTTAGTTCTGCAAGTCCCTAGGGGTTAGATATAGTTCTTTCTTTCCATCTCTCCTTTCACCTTTAATTTCACTGGGTCTCCTGACCAACATGAGTCAGCCAGGGTGGAATTGATGGTTCTTGGCATGAACACCTGCCATATAGGACTGAAAGACTCTCTGGCCCAACCATCGAGGCCTTAAGCCCTTAAGGACTGACTGACAGACTTTTTATTTATTTATTTATTTTATTTTATTTTTATCTGAATTTCTTTTATACATTCAATCATTTAGCTTGCAAAATGAATATTTCTACATGTTTGCATTTCTCACCAGTCCAGTTGACAATACTTCAACAGATAATAACCCACTTCTTTGTCCCATAAATGCTTTACTTTTCTATTTTTCTTCTTAATGTTCTTCCTCAGACTCTACTCCTTCATCTACCCTCTACTTATGCTGTACCTGGTATTCACAACCATTTGCTATGTTTCTGTATCCTTTAGTCAATTAACTATGCCCCTTTTTCTATACTGCTTCATTTATGGCTATCTTGTGGGCATTGGTCAGAGAGTTAAAAGCCACTAGCGTCTCCACCGATTAAAGTCATCTGTGTGATGATAACCTGGTCTGCAAATGAGTGATTTAGGACTTCCCTGGCATAAGGAAAATCCAAGCACCAGTGAGGTTCATGTTTGTTTGGCCTGAATAGAAATTCTTGATGACATGTGGCTCTTTATCTTTCTTGGAACCTTTTTTTCTCCCTCTGGCTGATCCTCCTCGACTTCTTCTGCTTGAACCTTTCCTTTGTCTTAAGACATCATCTTTTCTGCTTGGGGAAGGAGATACTCTGAGAAAAGGTGCTCCAATATGTTGTTCCCTTCCTTGTGCTCCTGCTTCCAAAGGCTCTTCCCAGGTCACATTGCAGTGGTTATACTTAACACTTGTAGGATCCACCAAGAGTAAAGTGGGGACTCATGTTGTTTCTATGATCTGCTGGAGGCTGAATTTGGGTGAGAAATAATTAGAAACCCTAGATTTCAATGGACAGGATATATGTCAGGAGACTTTTATGTGCCTCCATTTATGTCACTTCCTTTGTTATTCTAGGAAGAAACACACTTACAGACTTCCTCACTCCCGATAAGAAGACATTTTTCTATTTGTGAATACTCTTCTGAGGGTCAGGGTGGATCACTCACCCTCCAGAACCTGGACCCTTGCAGTGCCCTCCAACAAGTTTTTCTGCTTTAGCTTAAGAGCACTTCTCTGCTTAGGTAGCCACATTTACTCCCACTTATGCCTGAGACAAGAATTTTGCTTATATCCTTCCTCATCAGCTAATTCAACTAACTTGAAAACATAAAGAAATAGGGTCTTGTTTTTTTAGGCTTTTGTAAGAATTTGGGGGGAATATAATCAAGAACCAAGCCTATCAGGAAAACTCCTATATAAGACCAGGGATAATATGTACCTTATCTATGGCTTATCTTTTTAAACTCTTACTACTTCCTCAGTCATTGCAGGGAAAAATTTGCCTGTTACTATGCCTAATTTAAGGTTATAGTTGTTTTTTTTCTTACCTAATCAATATGCCACTATGAGACCTCTGACTTTCTTCAACACAAGACAGGAAATTTTCATCCAGATTTCTCTTTCTCTCTCCCTGTCTTTTTCAGAACTTCCCTTCCTCCACCATTTTCTCTGTCATTCACTAAAATGACTCACCCCCCAGTCCTTCCTATGCCTGAAGTTGCTTTCATTTTAGAACCAAATGGGATTCTCAAAGGAGATGCCCATATCAAATGACTATCTCCCAAAAAGGGTCAAAAGACCTACTGCTTTTGGGACCAACAGTTAATGTAATGGCTATGTTGCTAGACTCCCATGTAGTTGACCATGGTTTGAGTCCCAGACCTGGTGGCTTAAACTCATGCTGGGCATGTGTGCGTGCATGCCCAAGATCCCGAGGAGAGAATGGAGGAGAAAGGATTGCAGCGTGGCCATTCCCCCTGGGGGGTCGTTTCTCTCTTTCTCTCTCTCTGTCTCTCTCTGTCTTTCTGGTGAGCACACATGCCCTATAGCAAAAACCTCTCCAAGAAAAAGAAGAAGAAAAAGACATACTGCCTTCCAGGAGCCTCACTTGGTCTAAACTGTTTTTCTTTTCCAAGGCAAAACCAGATGAAGAGTAGGTCATAGCTAACAGAAGGATTCCAAGGATCCTGAAGTTTCTCAGGCTGAAGATATTCAGTCAAGAAAGTGGTCCCAGGACAATAGCAGACTGGGGCTGCCCAGGCCAGTCCTGGAACTTAGCTTGCCTTCAAGGGATGTCTTAGGTGGTATCTTAACTCTAAAACACTAAAAAAGCAAGAGATACCTTAAAGATGCCAGGATGCCCCAAGAAAGCCAAGGATGCCTGGCCATTTATCAGTTCCTTCAGGAAACTGTCAAGAAATGCCTAGCTTGTTCACACTGGGTTACACACTTGTCTAGTTGGACACCCCGGTACAGGTCTCTGCCTCTAGGTTGTCTACTCTGCCGTCTGTAATTCTTTCTTTGTTGTAATTGAGGCATAGAAAATAACCACTTGAAACCCCCCCCCCAGGACTCACCCCTTGGTGGTATCTTTAATAGCTGGGAAAAATTTAATCCTGATCACTGTTGTTCTTATGTAGAAATGATACAGATACTTTTTAAATAATTATTTATTGGAAGACTCCTCCATGGCTCCTGAGAACTAGTGATTTCAGAGAAAAAAGATAAATGAAGATTTTCTACTGATAATTTAGCCTCCAGTCCCCAAGCTCAAGTGGCGAGCCAAAAGGCAGGACTTCAGAAGAAGACCTCTCCATTGCTCCTGAGAACTAGTGATTTCCTGTGAAGTACAAGCACACCACACAGGTTTTTATTCTTTGCTTTTGCTTATATAAAAAAATTTGTGTGTGGGGGTTCTTAATTGTTTCCTTTTTTTCTCTGTTTCTTTGTGTTCTCTCTTTCTCTCCCTCTCTGTCTCTCTGTTTTCTTTTCCTTTTAAGTTTATTTTATCACTCTACTCCTCAATCTCCATTCACTGTGTTTCTACATGGATCTAAGAGAACCATAGCCAAATATCCAAATACTGTTAAGGTTAACATATTTCTCAATGCAAACTAAATTTCCTCCACAAAGGGATAAAAATGAAACAGCAACGAGATTCCAGATCACCTCCTTTTGCATGCTCCTGAATGCTCAGATGAAACTTCAAGAATTAGGAAGAAACACACCATCCATCAGATGACTAGAAATCACCACAGGGTCACAAGAAAAATGGGAAAGCAAGAAAATACCTCTCTCCTCCAAGGGAAAAGAATAACTCTGCTTCATCCACAGACAGTTCAATGGAAATTCTGGAAATGTCTGATAAAGAAGTTAGAATATTCATAATGATGAAACTAACAGAGATGGATGACAAGAGAGACAATGAACTGCAGAAGAGGAAGAAGGAAGGAGCTGATGAGTTCCAGGAGGTGGGGACATTCTTGCAAGATCTAAAAGAGGAAATACACACTATAAAAAAGAACCAAATGGACCTGTTAGAAATGAAGGGTATAACACAGGAAGTCAAAATCTCCCTTGAAAATATTAAAAGCAGACTAGATCATACAGAAAATCAAATCTCAGGTGTAGAAGATAGAATTTCTGGCCTAGAAAAATCCACCACAAACCCTGAGAAAATTGCCCTCAAAAATGAGAATAATATATGAGGAATACTAGATACCATCAAACGTCCAAACATCCATATAATCGGTATCCTAGAAGGCTATGAGACTCATAGAGCATTGATAATCTATTACATGGAATCCTGCAAGGAAATTTTCCAAACCTAGAGAGGCACTCAAAGATCCAGTCCTGAGAAATACAAAGGACCCAAGTTAGAGTCAATCCAAGAAGATCTTCTCCAAGACACATTATAGCCAGATTGACCATAACCACAGACAAAGGTAAGATACTAAGATTGGCAAGAGAAAAACTACAAGTTAACTACAAAGGATATTCCATCAGTCTAACAGCAAACCTCTCATCAGAAACAATGCAAGTGAAGAAAGAATGGGAAAATATATTCGAAGTGTTAAAGAAAAAGCAATTTCAACCAAGAATACTGTACCCAGCAAGATTATCCTTCATATGGGAAGAAAAAACAAGAATATTTTCATATAAATAAAACCTGAAAGAATTCACCAACACCAGACTAGATCCCCAAGAAGTTCTCAAGGGAGTTCTATACCAGGAGAATTAAATACAGACAACAAAAATAAGAGTTCAAAAACTAAGAAATTGGACAACTTAATCATAGAAACAAGTCTGGAGTTGAATATTATGTCCTAAAATTTAATCAGGAAGATTGAACCACAGTAGAAGATAGATTAAGTACATGAGACTGAACTGGTAAAATAGCATTTTATGACTTTTGACTAAAACATTGCTGATTTTCTTCTAGGCTTTGTTTTCCAGTTTTACGAGTTTTCATCCTGTCACGCTGTCGATAGGCTCATGTACCTACTATTTAAACAGAATCCTAACCTGTTTCCTGGCTTTAAATTTTAAGCAAAGTTCCTTAGCATTTCTGTGATTTATTAAAGTTAAAGCTGCTTTTCTTGAGATTAAAAATATAGTTAAAAATGCTTATTTAATGAACATAGTAAGCTACATAGCATCAGCTAGGTGCTATCTTATGGTATATTCATTCTAGTCAGAGTTTCACACCTAAAGTAAGACATGTATTCACAGATATGCACATATCAGCTGAACTTGCTATTGAAAGTAGATTAAGAAATTTTGTTAATCAGTAAAATGTGGGGGGAAAAGGAATGGAAAACTGTAGACACCAGAGATAGTTTGGGAGAAGGATGGAAAATGGCAGAGGTTCAGACATTGGGGTAATATATATACACATATATGCATACACACACACACATATACATATATTAAACTATAAATGGAAAATTATTGATGATAACATACATAATTAAGCCACTATGTAATATATTCTGGATGGGAAATTACTTTTTTGGGGAGAGGTTTTTGCTATAGGCATGTGCACTCTCCAGGAAGACAGAGAGAGGCAGAGAGCCTGAAAGTGAGAAATTACCCCCAGGGAGATGGATACCCCACCATCCCTTCTTCTCCATTTTTCTCTCAGGGTCTTCGGCATGCACACACACATGAGTTTGAGCCACCGGGTCCAGGACTCTAACTGCTGTCAGCTACATGAGAGTCCAGCAACATAGCCACTACACTGACTGCTAGTCCTAGGAAATTACATTTTGTATGCTGCGATAATGATCAGGGAAAAATGTAAATTAATTATTTTTAAAAAATATTTCAGAATAAATAATAAAAATAGATGAATAAATAAAATTAAATTAAAAAAAGAAATATTCATTTAATTTTAAAAATTTATTCATTGGTTTATTATAGTTTGACCAGAGAAACAGAAACACAGAGAGGGAAAGCAAGAAAGCAAGCCACCAGGTCTGTGACTCATACCATGGTTAGTCATCTTGGAGTGTTTGGTGCCTTAACCACCACGCCACCTGCTGGTCTTAAAAAGCTACAGATTTTAGTATGTTGATTTTCTATCCTGCCACATTATTGAATTCATTTATTACTTCCAGAAGTTTTTCTGTGGATACCTTTGGGTCTTCTTTGTATACAGTCATGTTATTTGCAAATAGAGATAATTGCAACTCCCCTTTCCCTATTGGAATTCATTTTATTTCATCATCTTGCTTGATCACATTGGCTAGGAGTTCCAGGACTATATTGAAAAGGAGTGGAGAAAGTGGGCAACCTTGTCTTGTTTAATTATGTTCAATATAATGTTAGCTATAGTTTTTTGATAGATGGCTTTGATTATGCTGAGAAATTATCCTTCTATGACAATTTTGCTGAGAGTCTTAATCATGAAGGGATTTTGTATTATGTTAAATGTTTTTTCTGCATCAAAATGATCATGTTTTTTCCCTTTCTTTCTGTTAGTATAGACTATTACGTTTATTTATGTTTTTTTTTTCCTTTCTTTCTGTTAGTGTAGACTGTTTTGTGTATGTGGAACCTCCCTTACATCTCTGGAATAAAGCCTACTTGGTTGTGATGAATAATCTTTTCCATATGGTTTTGTATATAATTTGCCAGTATCTTGTTAAGAATTTTTGTATCTGAATTCATCAGAGATATTGGTCTGTAGTTTTCTTTTTTTTTTGTCATGTCCTTATCTACTTGGAGAAAGAGGGTGGTAAAGGCTTCATAAAATGTATTTGGGATGGGATGATTCCTTCCTTTTGGAACTTCAGAAATAATTTAAAAACAATGGAGGTTACTTCTTTAAAAGTTTTGTAGAATTCAGAATAAAGCCATCAGGACCTGGGCTTTTTTTGTTGTTGTTGGGAGCCTATTTATTACTGATTCAATCTCATGGTTTGTTATGGGTCTATTCAGGCTTTTTATGTCCTTCTGTGTCAACCTTGGTAGATTATATGTGTCCAGGAATTTGTCCATCTCATTCAGGTTTTCTGTTTTTTGGCATATAGCTGTTCATAGTATTCTATAATGATTTTTCTATTTCTATTATGTTCTTTGTATGACTGCCTGTTTCATTGCAATTTTGATCAGATAAGATTCCTTTCTGTCTTCTTAATTCAGCTAATGGTGTGCCAATCTTGTTTATCTTTTTTAAAAAATCAGCTTTTGCTTTCATTTATTTTCCGTATAGTTTTTTTTTTGATTCATTTATGTCTGCTTGACTCTTCTTTCTTTTCCCCTGTCATGTTTTGAATTTTATTTTACTGTTTTACCAATTCCTGAGGCATGATGTTAGGTTGTCCATTTGCCTCCTTTTTCATCTTTTTCTTATATGAACTAAATGCTATAACTTTCTTCTTATGACTGCTTTTTGGGTGTCACAAAGATTATAGAAGCTCATGTACTCATTATTATTTGTTTCTATGAATCTTTTTATTTCAGTCTTAATCTTGTGGTAGTTGTAACTTCATTTGGGAGTAAGTTATTTAGTTTTTATGTATTTGTGTATTTTCAGGATTTTTCTGAAATCGATATCAAGTTTAATTTCATCATGGTTGGAGAAGATACTGTATATAGTTTCTATGCCTTTGAATCTGTAAAGTCTTGTTTTATGCCATGTTATGTAGTCAATATTTGAGAAAAGTGCTTGCACATCGATGTTTATTGTGGCACTACTCACAAATGCTAAGACATGGAACCAATCCAAATGCCCCCGTATGGATGAATGGATTGAAAAACTGTGGCACATATTCTCTATGGAATACAATTCAGCCAAAAAAAAAAAAAAACCCTGGCTTTTGACAGAAAGTGGAAGTCCCCACTTAATATATACTGAGTGTCTGTACTCTATGACTGAAAATGATTGATCTAAGATTGTACAAACACAAGAGATGGGGGTTAGTGCCAGAAGTGGTGTGTGTAGAGAAGTGGGACCTAAGGAAGGACATTTGGAGGAGGGATATGGAGACAGAGCATTGATGGGATGGGGAGGTGTGGTGTCATCGGTGGAGATAACTTTGATCAACTGTACTGAAGAGAAATGTTCACATATTGAAATGTTCACTTTGTAAGCAAAATAATATGACTTAATGTATATAAAAATTTAAAATAAATAATTTAAAAAACTGAAAAAAAGAAGGTACCATGCAGGGGTGAGATAAATGTATATTTTGTGGTTTTAGGGTGGAAAGTTCTGTATATATCTGTCAAGTACATCTGATTTGTGGTATTGTTTAGGTCCTGAATCTCTTTGCTTATGTTTTCTCTCATTGATCTGTCTAAAGGAGATAATGAGGTATTGAGGTCCCCAATAATTAGTGTGTTGCAGTCTATCTTTCCATTTAGATGTAGCAGTCTTTCCTTCACACATTTGAGTGCTCCTAAATTTGGTGAATAGATATTAATAAGCATTATGTCTTCATGATGAGTTAGTACTTTTACTATTATATAATGACCTTCTTTGTCTCTTCTTATAGTTTTTGCCTTAATGTGTATTTTGTCTGAGATTAGTACCAAGACTCCTGCTTTTTTTGTTTGTTTGTTTGTTTCTATTTGCATAGAATATCTTCATGTTTAGTCTATGTATGTCTTTATCCATGAGGTGGGTTTCTTGTAGGTAACAAATAGAGGGCTTCTATTTTTTTTTTTAATCTATAGCAGTCTGTCTTTTGATTGGAGAATTTGAGCCATTAGCATTTAACATTTAATCAATATTTACAAACTTGTCTTTACTGTTAAGTTGGCCATTTTCTAGGTTGATTTTTGTTCTCTTATTTCTGTCTGTCTATCTTTAGTTTTCCTTCCACAACACTCCTTTCAGAATTTCTTGAAGTGATGGTTTGGTGCAGATCATTTCTTTCATGTTTTGTTCAACTGAGAATGTTTTTATCTTTTCTTTCTACATGAAGAATTGTCTTGCTGATTATAATATTCTTTGTTTAAATAGTTATTCATTTAGCACTTTGAATATATGTCCCCGTTCTTTTCTTGCTTGTAGTGTTCCCAACAAAGAGGTCCAGTGTTAGCCTTATGGCTAATGTAAGTTACTTGATGTTTCTCTTTTAGAATCTTTTCTTTGTCTGTGGCTTTGGGCATTCTGACAATGTTGTGCCTATCATGTGGTTGATCTTCAAAAGTGTGTGGGTGAGAAAAATGAATTTTCTGTGCTTTTTGAATAAAATACTCTGTAGATGTCTGCCAAATCCATTTCATGTATGATATCACTTAGAACATATATCTCTTTGTTTATTTTTTATCTAGATAATCTGCCCAGAGGAGAGAGTGGGATGTAAATAAATATTGTGTTGCAGTCTTTCTCTTCCTTGAGATCTAACAGTATCTTTTATTTTGTTTGTTTTCATTCACATGGAATTTCTTGTTTCCAGCCCTTAACTTTCAGTCTATGTATGTCCTTATTAGTTGGGTGTGTTTTTTGTAAGCAGCATATAGATTTATTCTATTTTTTTATTCCTTTAGTGAGTCCATCTTTTTTTATAGGATAATTTAATCCATTAACATTCAATGTTATTACTGACATTTGAAGAGTTATCTCTTTCACTTTGTTAACTATTTCCTCAGTTGTTTTTTTGTTCTCTTATTTTTGTTTGTCTGTGTCTCTTTAGTGTTTGTGTTACAACACTCTCTTCAATATTTCTTGTAGAGCTGGCCTTATATTGGTGAATTCTTTCAGTTTTTGTTTGAGAATACTTTTATTCATTCTTCCCATTTTAAAGATAATCTTGTTTGATACAGTATTCTTGGTTGAAATTTATTTTTTTTTAAATTTTGAATAAATCTTCCCATTCTTTCTTTGCCTGCATTGTTTCAGATGAGAAATCTGTTAGCCTAATGAGATAACTTATTAAGTATCTTGAAGTTTTTCCCTTGCCATTTTTAGAATATTGTTTGTCTTTTATTTTTATTAATGTTGCTATGATATGCCAAGGGGAGAATATTTTTATATTTATTCTATTTGGAATCCTTTTTCCCCCTTGGATCTCAATTTTTCCATCTTTATCTATATATGAAAAATTTTCAAATAATATTTCATGAAAGAATTATTCCATACCTTCAGTCATCTATTAACCTTCTGGAATAACCACTATATTGATATATGGATATTTCATGGTGTTTAGAATTTTCATGTGTGTCTGGAAGAACAATATTGCAAGCATACTCAAGCCAGAAATCTGAGTTATGTGAGACTTGGTGAAGAGATGTGCAAGCAGGCATAAAGACAAAAACAATCCTTTTCAAAAGAGGATCATCAGTCTCAGGACACCAAATATGAATATAAAGACTTGGAAGCGGGTGGATCAACAGATGGCATAGCAATTATGTTGCTGGATTCCCTGATGACTGACAACAGTGTGAGTCAAGACCAATGTCTTGAAATTCAGACAAGGTGTATGTGCGTGCATGTCCAATACCATAGGAGAAAAATTAAGGAGGGGTTGTGGTGTGGTCATTCCCCTTAGAGGTTATTTCTCACTTTGCCTATCACTGTAGGTGTCTTTCTCTGTCTCTTCCTGGCAAGCACAGGTTACCCTAAGCAAAACCCCCTAAAAAAAAGGACACACAAGGATTCTGAAAATGCTGCACATTCTTTAATAGTCATCTACACAGGTAATTCTGGTAACTATTCTCTATTAATACATTAAAATTTACTGATATAAACAATGACTTTTTATTAATTTTCTAAAGCTGCAGAACTATTTTTGTTTCTATTTTTAAGTTTGAACCCTCTATTTCCTCCATGCAATATTTCTACATAATGTAAATTGAAAAATCACATGATTTACTTCTTATAAATTAACATTTTAAATATTAAACCAAGAAATGTAACTAAGTAGTAAAACATTCTCTGCATAGAGATCATGACCTCAAGTTCTCCCATTATTTTTTACTCAAGAGTGTAAAATAGATTTCATGTAGGAAAGCTAAAATATGTTAAAGTTTTTCAATTAAAAGTTTTATATGACCAGAACCTAGACCAAAGAGTAAATTAACTTACTGGACTTGCATGTGTTTGACTGCAGTTCAAGTCCTGGATGCAGTGACTTAAAACTTTCATCAGGTTCATGTGCATGCATGCCCAAGATCCAGAGATAAAAATGAAAAAAAAAATGAATGATGGCATGGCCATGACTCTGGGGAGTAATTTCTCTCTGTTTCTCTGTCTCTCTGGTGAGTGCACATGCCCTATAGCAAAATTTTTAAATAAAGAATAAATCAATTTACAGTAAATATATTGTAATTAACCAAATATAAAATTTACTACTGGATTGGAATTGATTGAATGTATCATCTCCTCTTAAAATTTTTTTTCTAAATATTTTTGAGATAGGTTGTGTGTACTTTTTAAAGCTGATGAGGGAGAAAGTGAGAAGCCCCCCTCTCCCAGGGAATATGGCCAAGTCACAATCTCTTCTCCTTCATTCTTATCCTGGGATTTTAGACACACATGCATATGTACCTGGTATGATTTTCTTTTCTTTTTTTTTGGAGAAGTTTTTGCTATAGGGCGTGTGTGCTTGCCAGACAGCCAGAGAGAGACAGAGAGATAGAAAGCAAGAAATTACCTCCCAGGGGGGATGGCCACGCCACAATCCCTTCTCCTCCATTCTCCTCTCGGGATCTTGGGCATGCACGCACATGCGCCTGGCGTGAATTATAAGCCACCAAGTCCAGGACGCAAACTGTGGTCGACTATGTGGGTGTCCAGCGACATAGCCATTACGCTAACTGCTGGTCCCATACCTGGTGTGATTTTCAAGGAGCTATATCAACGATTTGAACTGTAGTTAATCATGTGGAAGTCCAGCACTTTAACCACTTTGCCACCTGCTGGTTCTACTTAACAACATTTTTTAAGAGAGATTTTTGTTATGGGTATGAACACTCAACAGAGAGAAAGTGACAGAGACAGAATGTGAGAAATCACCCCCCACACATGAAGAATGGTCTCACTACAATCCCTTCTCCTTCATTCTCAACTCAGGATTTTAGGTATGCATGTACATGTATTGAGGGTGAGTTTCAAGGTACCAGATCCATAACTCAAACAGTGTGTGAGTCCAGTGCCTTAATCACTATGCCACCTACTGACTCCACAACTTTTTAAGAATTGAGACAACCAATCTTAAGTGCTTCCAGCTAAAATAACTTTGTTTAGTGGATATATTTTTTTTGTTCTCTTCATATAATTATTGAATTCTGCTGAGCATTTCTAGGCAGTTTCTCAACATTTAGGTAAAATGTTAAGCAAGGTTGTAACTTAACTTAAGAAAAAGGTAAAATAAAATTATCTGGAATGGAAAAAAAAGATGAAATACATCAGATTAACTATTTGACACATCAAGAAATTTCAAAAAGAAGAGCAAAGTAAACTAAATGCTAGTAGAAACAAAAATGTTAAATTAGAATGGATGTAAATAAAAGACGTAGGAATCATGTAAAGAAACAATGTAACTACTAGCTATTTTTTTAACATTAATCGCCTGACTAGACTTGGGACCAGTGGTTAGCGTAATGGCTATGTCGCTGGACTCCCACGTAGTCAACTGCAGTTCGTGTCCTGGACCCAGTGTCCTGAAACTCACGCCGGCCACATGTGCATACATGCCCAAGATCCCAAGAGGAGAATGGAGGAGAAGGGATTGCAGCATGGCTATCTCCCCTGGGGGGGTGATTTCTCACTTTCTGTCTTCTCTCTCTGTCTGTCTGGGGAGCGCACATGCCCTATAGCAAAAACCTTTCAAAAAAAAAAAAAAAGAAAGAAAGAAAGAAAAAGAAACTGACTAGATCTTCCTAGAAAAGAGAAAGAAGACACAACAAATAAACCAGATATGAAAATATATACACTAGTCCTAACTATACAAAAGTAAAAAGCTTTCTTTGGGAACAAAATTAATATTAAATAACTAATAAAATTTAGCTATTAGTCAATACCCACAATGTAAAATATAGTCATTAGTATAAGATATTATTCATAGGTGAAGGTTTAATAACTGCCAAAGATTAGATGTATACAATGACTGTTTCAAAGAATGAAATTAAGTCAGTCATTTTCAGTCACTTTATACTATGAGAATATAAAAGTGGTAAACTTTTGGCTTAAAACCCTAAAATTGTGATAGAGGCTTATGACATTGAATTTTAGATTTTATTTAAAACACCTTCTGTTTTTTAAAGCTTTCCAAGAGTTCTCATCAGGCCTTCACAGAATAATGTAGCACTTAGGGGCAAAGATGCAGCCTAGGAGCCCTGCACTGGAAGCCAAAATGGAAAAGACCTCCACAACCACCATGAACTTCCCCTTGGTGCTGTGATAGACATAGACAAATGTAACCCAGACACTGCAGAAAACCAGCACGCTGAATGTGAGAAACTTGGCTTCATTGCATGTGTCAGGCAGGTTCCTGGCCTGGAAAGCCACAGTGAAGCTCCCCAGAGCCAAGAAGCCCAGGTAGCCCAGGACACAGTAGAAGGCAGTGACTGAGCCCTTGTTGCACATGATGATGAGGTTTTGGACTCAGAATGTAAATCTATGTCAACAAAATGGGGAGAAGTTCCTAACCAGATTCCACAGATAATCATTTGGATTAGGAAACAAATGGGAATGACAGTTGGAAGCCCCTGATAGCAGCAAACACCTAATTTTTCTCCCAGGTTTCATAGCCTTGAATGCCAGAATCATAGTAATTGTTTTGGTCAGAATGGTGGAAACAGCCACAGTGAACACAAGGCCAAATGTGACTTGTTGGAGAACACAGGTGACTGTGTTAGGATGGCCAATGAAGAGCAAGGAGCAGAGGAAGCATGGCAGGAGGGAGATGAGCAGAATAAAGTTGAGAGCCTGGTTGTTGGCCTTGACAATGGGTGTGTCTCTGTACTTCACAAAGACTCCCAAAACTAAAGCTGTGAGGACAAAGAAGCACACAGCCATGCAGGCCATGGCTGTCCCCAAAGCATCCTCAAAAGCCTGGAACATCACACGCTTGAGGAGTCAGCGAGTTCGCTCACTGTTTGAGCATTCTTGAGCTGGTCACTGGATACACTGCTTTGTATCTGGTGGAAAATCAAAGATGCAGCAATTCAGTTTCACAAATTGATTGTCATGTTGAAGGAAATGGTCACTGTTATGTAATTATGTGCAGATAAAGCCCCTGCAATAATACCAAGATACACCAAATTAAGAGTCTGTGTTGATGACACTGGGAGAATTCTTTCAGCTACAGATAACACCAATTCATTTGAAACTGGGTCTCAGCATATGAGAATATCGACAGCCCATCTTGCAGATCTCAATGATGTTACAAAGGACGAGGATTTATTCCTGATCTCTACTCTCTCCTAAGATTTCATTATAATGAACCTAATATTTACATAGCTTCTCGTATTTGTTGGTCACAATAGAAAGGAATAGTATTTTTATCAATATTCAGAGAAAGATAATTTTACTTCGTTCTTCTGGGGTATCCAGCTTTTTTCTCTTTCCTAATTTGTACTGCTTTTTCTTGTATCTAATGGGTCACTTTGTGTATAGACTTTTCTCATTGTACATTTTAATTTTTCTGTCAATATCATAAACACTCCCATGTAAATGTGAAAACAGCTTTAATTTAAAACATTAAAACATTGAATGGAATTTGATTGCTTCTATAGAGCTATTTTTTTGAGAAATTGGTATTTTAATTACATGATAGAAGGATGGAGTGTTCTTTTTGAGGTGTTCATTTATATACATTTGAAAGTATGATTTGTTAATTTTTTTAAGACTGGTAATAGTTTTGCCTTTGTACATAATAGGTTCTCTGTTGCAACTACTTGTGTCTACTGTCACATAGCAGGAAAGCAGTCAGGGAGATGACATAAATTAACAGACATGTTTGTGTTTCAGTTACATTTTTTAAGTAAAATATCTGCCGTAACTAATCTTTTCTAAAGTATTTACTTACTTACTTACGTACTTACTTATGGTAATACTGAGGCAATAGTTTTGAATTGTCAGAAAAGTCATTACACATTTTTGTATAGAAAAAATATGTCATTACTCTTCCAACTGCCCAATATTTTCTCTGAGAATTAGAATGGGGACCAGCCGGTGGCATGGAAGTTAAGATCCTAGACTCTCACATGATTTGTTGCAGCTTGAATCTCAGACCTGGTGACTTGCTTTCTCGCTTTTCCTTTCTTTTTCTCTCTTTCTGGTCTCTCTTTGGTGAGTGTGCATTACCCATACCAAATTTTAATAATAATAATAATAATGATAAATAAAATTCATAATTCTTAGAAAAACTATTATAGTGACATTCAATCACTTTTTCTTACACAACCTCTTTCTAAGACATGATGCAGCAGATATTCTTGGAATCTCTCTCAGGAACATGTTTGGCCACTGTATGTCTGTGTTTGTTTTCTTCTGCATCCCGAATCCTTTCTTTCTATATTTATTTTCTTTTATATTTAAAAAAATATTTATTTACTTTTATTTACTATTTTTTGAGAGGTTTTTGCTATAGGGTGCGTGCGCTCACCAGAAAGACAGAGAGAGACAGAGAGACAGAAAGTGAGAAATCATCCCCCAGGAGGGATGGCCATGCCACAATTTCTTCTCCTCTGTTCTCCTCTCGGGATCATGGTCACGCACGCAAATGTGTCTGGAGAGAGTTTAAGCCACCAGGTCTGGGACTCGAACCGTGGTCGACTACATGGGAATTCAGCAACATAACCATTATGCTAACTACTGGTCCCTATTTACTATTATTTTTAAAATTTACTATAGACCATGTGCATTCACCAAGAGAGACAGAAACAGAGAGAGGGAAGAGGAAAAGAGAGAAAGAAAGGCACCAAGTCTAAGACTCTAACCATAATTGGTCATTTGGTAGTCCAGCACCTTGACAACCATGCCAGCTGCTAGCACCAATTTTTCTTTTTCTTCTTCTTTTTTTTTTTTAAATTTTCAAGAGGACACATTCACTCACTAGAGAGAAACAGAGAATGAAAGCAAGACAGCACCACCTCCATGAAATGGTCATGCTACCATTTTTTCATCTAATCATTATTTTACACACCATACAAATTCTAATGTATTTTTAAAGTCATCATGTTTGGGGCTCATGTAACAATTTGGGTCATGTGGGAGATTGCCCTCTTAAGCACCATGATATGGGCTTTCTTCATACCTCCATTTTTATTTCTTGTTTTGTACACTTACTTAATTTTCCAATTCCTTCACAAAAAACATTAGGTGTTTTTTGTTTGTTTGTTTGTTTTTGCACATTATAACCTGAACAGAAATATTTACTTTTACTAGTGATGAGAACAAAATTATTTCTACTATTAGAATCTCTGGAATTGCATAATACTTATGGAAAATTTCAAAACATATTTACTTCTTATGTATTGGAAAAATGGAATCATGATTTCTTATAACTTTTCATATTTCATATTTGACAAGACCACATTTTATTTTGATAATGACTTGGTAGTTTATTTTGTATGACAGCTAATTTTGAGATGTCCAAATGTGAAATGTATTAGAATGTTGAGTCTTTCATTTTTAAACTGTGTTTCTTTATCTCCCTGCAATATATTTCAAGTGTGGAATTCTGTTATTAATCAATTCTTTGTAATTAATTGCACATATTTATGAGCTTGGTTCTAAAAGTTATAAAATATTTTCTTAATGATTTAGTTGTAATTATTTTTGACTTATCATCTGGGAATAAAAGTCAGATTCAAAATTTAAGGCATCCACAGGTAACTTCAATGATGACACCTTTTTCATTTTATGACTAATGTGGTCCAGTATGAGATCTAAGATTGACACTGTCTTACCCTGCACCAAACTGTAAGGGTGTCCACTGGAAATAGTTTTACAGTTCAACCTAATAGAATGAGCATGTCCAGAAAACAGCTTAAAATAACAGGGTAGAATAGTGTGTATTAAAAATCTATAAAAAAATATGAGTATGTGAATTAAGAATAATGACATTCTATGTTTCATTTCTATTTGTGTGTGAGAGAGATTTTTGCTATAGGATACACGTATTTGCAAGAGAGATAGAAAGACAGAAATTAAGAAATTATCCACTAAGGGATGGCCATGCCACAATCTCTTCTCTTTTCTCCTCTTAGGATTTTGGACATGCATGCACATGTGTCCGATGTGACCTTCAAGCCTCAGGATTGGGAATTGAATCACTACTGGCCACATGGGACAGTGTCTTCACCACCATGCCACCCGCTGGCCCATATGTTTTATTTCTAATAGTAATAGTTTTATTTGGATTGAGCAATATTAGGGACTAACAATGTAATTATATATTTCATACTTGTTTGATTTGAAATATCTGACTCTGGGCAAGAAACACAAATAAAGCAGCAAACAGGGAATTTTCTGAAATCCAGGAACACAGTTGTGGCTACACACAGATTTAGGAATCTGAGCAGAAAAGAGAATCATTCATCATAATCAAGTATGTATGCTATGTTATGGGATACTCTAATTTCTGTTCAACTCAAAGAAAATATTTGCCTCTAATAGTTCATCACTGTGTATCCTTTTGATATTACCTGGGATTCTTCTAATTTATTTTTCAAAGAGGGATTTCAGCTATAGGGTGCATGTGCTTGCCAGAGAGAGAGAGAGTGAGACAGAGAGAGAAATCA
>NW_006207869.1:140511-151520 GCF_000334495.1 Tupaia belangeri chinensis
CAAGAGAGAGAAAGAAAAGTGAGAAAGCAAGCCATCATTTTTGGGACTCAAACTGCAATCAGACATATGGGAGTCCAGTGCTTTAGCCACTATACCACCTGCCAGTCCCCTTCATGTATTATTTACTGGATTTTTCCAAGGTACCTAATTAATTTATCCCATATATGACTAAAAATATCCCTTGTGTCATTCTCTTGTCTTATGCAATCATTTCATCCCAAACCATTTCAATTCAGGTTTTACATGGTAAAGACTCTGAAAAGTTGTGTTTTCGAGAATATTTATACTATATCCTCACTATATTTGGGTAGAACATTTCTCAGGGACCAACAGATGGCATAGTGGTTACATCACTAGACTTCCACTTGGCTGACCCCAGTTTGCTTCTCAGACCAGACAGCTTGAGACCACATCAGGTGCATTTGTGTGTGTGTCCAAAATCCCCAGAGCAGAATGGAGAAGGGATTATGACATGGCCATCCCCCCTGGGGGATGATTTCTTACTTTCTGTCTGTCTCTCTGGTGAGCTCATGTACCCTATAGCAAAGAACTCCTAAAACAAAAGCACAAAAAATGTTATAAATATATTCTCAGAAAATATTTTTTATTAAACAATGTTCAATTCTACATACATATACATCACCTTATTGACATTATTAATTAGACTGCTGCTTGAACAAACACATGAAAAAAAGTCAGTTAATAAAAATCAGAACTTGGGACCAGCAGTTGGCTAATGGCTATGTCACTGGACTCCCATGTAGTTGACCATGGTTCAAGTCCTGGACTTGGTGGCTTAACCTCACATTGGGCATGTGTGTGTGCATGCCCAAGATCCCAAGAGGAGAATGGAGAAGAAATTATGACATAGCCACGCCCCCTTAGGGGTGATTCCTTGCTTTCTGTTTCTCTGTCTCTGTCTTTCTGGCAAGTACACATGACCTATAGCAAAAACATCAAAAAAAAAAAAAAAGAAAGAAAGAAAGAAAGAAGAAAGAAAGAAAGAAAGAAAGAAAGAAAGAAAGAAAGAAAGAAAGACTGAATGTAAAGGGCAAATTTTATTTTTTTTTAGTTTATATTTTTACTGAGACAAGAGTTTAATTCACTTTTCTTTAGGTTTTGCATGGGTTGTGTGTGTTTTCCAGAGAGAGACAGGGACAGACAGATAATAAGGGAGAAATTAATTCTCATGGGGATGGCCACAGCACAATCACTTCTCCACTTTCTGGTCTACAGATTTGGGGCTTGCACATGCACACACATGCCAGGCATGATTTTCAAGCCACCAAATTCAGAGGCCGACCATGGTTGACTATGTCAGAATCTAGTACCTTCAGTATGATGTCACTGTTGGCCCCATAAAAATCAAACTTACTACTGAGTTAAAGCAGTCACACAATTTAATTTCAGGACTCTGTTCAGATACCTCTGTATATATTTTGATTTTCTTTATTGTTTCTTTTAGAGATTTTTGTCTTGGGGTGTGTGTATCATGAAAGAGAGAAAAAGAGAGACAGTGAGAGGAAAAAAATCACCCCTTGGGGGAATGGCCATGCTGCAATCTCTTCTCCTTGTTCTCCTACTGGGATCTTGTGCACATATGCACACACGTCCAACATGAATTTCAAGCCACTGGGTCCAGGACTCAAACTGCAGTCGATGATGTGGGATTCCTGTGACATAACTACAGTGCAACCTGCCATCCCCACTTCTATATGTATTTCATATTGAAGTGACATCATACTTCTTTGAATTTAACAGGCCAGTTTATCACCTCTTCATTGATGACCAAGCCGTGATCATGAGTGTTCCTGTAGACAAAATCTCCTATTTTAACTAACATCCAGCTGTTAGAAAATCTCACAAGGTTGTGGATATCATACTATATGTTATTTCTGTTTTCATCAAGGGGGATGTTGTATCCAATGCTATTTGTCAGTTGGCTTTTCCTCAGAAATGGATGAAACTATATTAAAGACAGGGTTTAAAAATTAGGATTGCATTTAATGGAAAGTTGTTTGGTCCATATCTATCAAGTAATCCCCTTTTAATATCCCTACCCTTAACGTTTACTTCTTAGAAGGAGTTGAGTTTGGTTTGAAAGGTCACCTGCTCAGGGCTCATGTAATATGAGCTGTTTTTTGTTTTCCTTCATAAAAACAATGGAGTTGTGGTTGTAGCTCATGAGAAAAATTCTAGGATGTTTCCCAGAGGGTGATTTGTCCATAGATCCTCATAAAATCCAGACTATTAAAATCTTGTTTGAACTAATTGGAGTCTAATCTTGGTAATTCACAAAGGACACAGATGGAGCCAGACAGTGGCACAGTTAAGGTGGCTGAATCACACATGGCTAACCTGGCAACTTGAGTCCTATACCAGCAGCTTACAAAACACTCCAGGTAGGGCCAAATGTGGCATGGTGGTAAGGTGCTGGACTGCCACATGACTGACTGCAGGAAAGAGATAAAGTAAGAAAGCAAGCTGCCAGAACAAGGATTAGAGCCATGATTGGCTATGTGGGTGTTTAGCAACTTAACACACTGTTCGCTGATCACACTCCAGAGATTTTTAATAAACCATGTTAACCTCCTAACTTTTGAATTGATGGCATTATTTTTCAGAAAATAATTAGCTATTATTGTTTACACAATTGTTCTTTCAGTCTTTAAATTATTAGAATAAGAACATGCCAATATTTTCCACATCTACCTATCTTGACAAAATGACTTACTTTTCCAAGAGTCAACTTAAAAATTGCTCAAAGAGTAATTCAAATGTTGTTTTTATTAGTACAAGTGAAAATCAGATAGAAACTAAACTTTCTGTTTATTTGTATGTAAGTGTATTGTATTTACTTGTTTTGCCAACAAATTTGTATAATGTATTTGTCCTTTTGTGAAAAAGATGTTTCATACCAATGTTTTGAATTTAGTATTTATTTTTAAAATCATTAATTCTTTTTATTAATTATTATTGCTATTTTTTAGATTTATTCTAGGACTTATATAATTACCAAAAAGAGATGGAGAGCAAAAGAGAGGAAAATGAGAAAGAAAACCACCAGTACAGGATTTGAACTGCATTTGACCATGTGGGAGTGTGGAGACTTAATCATTCTGACAATTTCTGGTTCCATGATTTAGAGTTTATTCAAATTATAAACATATTTATAAACCAAGTATGATACTCTGAGACTATATATGTCTCAAAAGTGGTTTTATGTTTTAAAATTATATCACTGTTCCTTCCTCCAGGATTTAAGCAGACAGTAAAAGTACAGTTAAGTCTAAAATAAATAAATTTCCATGAAACATCAGAGAATATTATATAGAACTTTTTTTTCCTCATCATGAGTATTGGATGGAGGTTTCTGACCACAGCATATGTATCACTAGACTTGAAATAGATATGATCATTATGTCAATATTCTCTGATGTTGAATACATTCCTAAAAAAACACACATAGATGTGACCAATTTTGATCTATGTTTTGTCAAGTATCTTTACTGAAATATTTTTCAGTATTTCACTGTAGTTTTACTAATGTAAGTAATTTTAAAAATTTTCCATAGGAGGGAACCAGCAGTTAGCAGTAATGGCTATGTTGCTGGACTCCCACGTAGTCAACCGCAGTTTGTGTCTCGGACCGGTGGCTTAAATCTCACGCCAGGCACGTGTGCGTGCGTGCCCAGGATCCCGAGAGGAGAATGGAGGAGATGGGATTGCGGCGTGACCATCCCCCTGGGGGGTGATTTCTCACTTTCTGTCTCTATGTCTCTCTCTGTCTGTCTGGCGAGCGCACGCGCCCTATAGCGAAAACCTCTCCAAAAAAAAAGTTTTCCATAGGATGCATGTACTCTCCAGAGAGAGAAAAAAAGCAACTTTCTTGGAGAATGGTCATGCAGCATTTTTTTTCTCCTCCATTGATAAACATGTGTTTAGGGACACACAAATTCTTGGTGTTTCTCAATTTCTGGATCCCAAACCTGAGCTACATGGTTGGCTAAGTGGAATCTGGCTACATCAACCACCAAGCCATGGAGCCACCCCAAATAATTTCATATCTAATGTTGTAGTGGCAGAACTCTCTAAGTAGAAATAACAATCACCCATGTACATTTGCATAAAAACAATAAAAATAAAAACTTTTTCTACAAATTTTGCCTAATCTTCTTGATTTTGAGAAGAAAACATAGTTATGTTGTGTGTATGTTTTTTTTAATACCTCAACAGGGACCAGCACATGATATAATGATTATATCATTGAACTCTCTCCTAGTCAACCACAGTTCAAATCCTGGAGGGGTGGCTTAAAACTCACAATGGGCATATCTGCATGCCTGCTTAATATTCAAATAGGAAAATGAAAAAGAAGGGATTGTCACATGTCCAAACCCCCTGGGGTAAAATTTCTCACTTTCTGTTTCTGTCTGATGAACCCATGCACCTAATAGAAAAAATTACTCAAAAACAAAACAAAACACAACCAAACAAACCAATAAAACCTCAGCATATGGTATGGTGGTTAGGATGGTTGGGTTTTCTTATCACTTACCATAATTTGAGTCCTGGACTCGGTGGCTTGAAATCATGTTGGCCACATATATGTGCATGCCCAACCTCTCAAGAGGATAATGGAGGAGAAAGGATTGTAGTATGGCCATCCCTCCTTGAAAGTGAATTCTCACATTTTCATTTTCTCTCTCTCTTCTCTGATGAGCACCCATGCCCTATGGAAAAAAAAAAAAAAAAAAAACTAAAAACAACAACAAAACAGAACAGCCAGGGGTCAGGGACCAGTGGATGACATAATGGTTACATTGCTGGATTCCCATTTAGTCAACCAGGGTTTGAGTCCCAAATCTGGAGATTTAAAACTCATGCCAGGCGTGAGTGTATGTGTATGTCCAACATCCAAAAAAAAGAATGGAGAAGGGATTGTGGCATGGCCATCTCCCTGGGGGTGATTTCTCACTTTCTGTCATTCTGTCCCTCTCTCGCTGATGAGTGCACATGCCCTATAGCAAAAATCTCTCTTGGGACCAGCAGTTGGTGTAATGGCTATGTCGCTGGACTTCCATGTAGTTGACCATGGTTCCAATCCCAGATCTGATAGCTTAAACTCACACCAGGTGTATTTGTGTTTGTGCCCAAGATCCTGAGAGGAAAATGGAGAAGAAGGGATTGTGCCAGGGCCATGCCCCCCGGGGGGGTAATTTCTTGGTTTCTGTCTTTCTGTCTCTCTCTGTCTTTCTGGTGAGTGCACACACCCAATAGCAAAAAAAAAAAAAAAATCTCAGGAAATTCTCTTTAAAAATACCTCCATGGGTCAGCAGGTGTTGTGGTGGTGAAGGTGGACTCCCTTATTGCTGACCATGGTGCTAGTACCAGACCTGGAAGCATAAAAAGCACACAGACCTGTATGTATGGGTGCCCAAAACCACAGGAGGAGAATGGAAGAGAAGGAATTGCACTGTGGCCATACCCACTGGGGGATCATGCTTCACTTTCCCATCCACTTTCACTCCTTGATGAGTGCATGTGTCCTATGATAGAAAACTTTTAAAAAATGAGGAAATACCTCCAAATATTCTCAGTGCTTGTGAATGGTATTTACCTGCCAGAGAAGAATAGGGTGGTCAGCAACTCCTGGAGTTCTCATTTCTATTTCCTTCCAAAGCATCTTATAAAGAACTTGAGCCACTTTATGTACAGCATGATAGATAAAAAAGCTGGAGTCAGACATGGTCATTATGTCCAAATTAGACTGCAGAAACTCTAGAGAAGAATTTGGTGGGTGGTCCCCAATATTGCCACATAGTGATCCAGCAAGTGAGCATAGAAAAAAGTGAGCCCAGAGTTTACTAAAGTAAAAATTTTCTGGGTATTGAGAAGGGTTCACTTTCTTGATAAATTGTTTAAAGCCAGGAATTTTCCTTTTCTGGTTTGAAAATAACAGGCTTCCATGGAAAAAGTATGGAATATTCTTAAAAGCAGTAAAAATATGATTTCATTCTGGGGAGTAGGAATTTCTCATGATCCATACCTTTCCCAAAATTAAATAGAATTCTTTTACATGTCCCAAGTTCCAGACACTCCCTTCATCACCATATATTATATAGACATTTGCAGATCAAACTCTGATCCTCATCCTAAGAGTTAAGTCACATGCAAAAAAGAGACCTTTTGAGGGAGGGAGCTTTTCTGTAAAGATAACACAGATATCCTTTTCTATCATCTTTGCCTTTACATCCTGGAGGAACTGCTCCCCTTGCATATCATCAGATACATAGAGTGCTACCCATGTCCAGCCAAAATGTAGCAACAACCAGATGATTCTATGAGCCAGAGAGCTGTCCTTGGTGTTCATCTGATAAACTGATGGAAATTGGTCTTTATCACTTAGGATGGGATCAAAAGGACCATATGTGACCTAAATAAGAAAAAAAAATCTAATTCTGACCTTAGTGCAATTTTGAATTGTCCCACTTTAATGAGGAGGAGATAATACTTGACTTGATAAGATATCAAAATCCTATACAATGGGATATTGAGTGAAGAGAATGCATGCTGTGGAAATGACAATATTCTGTCATTGTGAGCATCAGAAGATTGTTTTACCATCCCATTTCTTTTGAGAAAAGACATGTGACTAATCCAAATAACAGTATCACTCCCAGACCAGAACATATGAGAAAAAGTATAAGGTTCAATACTTGTTTCAATATTTACAATGGGGAGCAGAGCTCATCTCCATCTCTAGACCCCTAGTCTAACAGACACTGAGGCAGGGCCCTCTTCCCCAGTTCCAGCTTCATGCATCCCAACCCCCATGACACTCTCTCTCTGTCAGCAAAGTAGGCCCTTTTTTCACACTTCCCTTCTTCCTTTTTTGTTAATTTTACACTTCTCCTTACCCCACAGGACTTCCCCTAGCTTTCCAGCAGAGCCCATTCCTATCACCAGACCCCTGGCCTAAGGGACACTGAGGCAGAGCCTTATGCCCTCGCTCCAGATTCAGTTGCCCCAACCCCTGCGACCCTCTCTATCAGCAAGGTAGGCATTTTTTTTTCTTCTTCTCTTTTTCTTTCTTTTGTTAATTTCCCACTTCTCCTTGCCCTACAGTGCTGCACCCAGCTTTCCACCAGACTCTATTTCCATCTCCAGAACCCTGGTTCTTCTATCTTATATTGGCATTTCCTGCTAATCTTCCTCACACCATAAGGGGAAAGACAGGTCCAGAATTACATTTTTCAAATCCCCTGGTATTGTGAGGTTCTGTGGGATCCTCCCTATTACTTAACCACCTGCAAAAAACTGCTCTTCAGACTCTTGAATATAATAATACTCCTCCTGTGCATACCAAATTGCAAAACACAGCAGAAGAGACACTTTGGCACACAGCAGTCTACAGGAAAAGGGAAGCACACTTGTTCCCAGTCAAAGAAACATTCTCCAGAAAGGTATCCCAAAAGTGAATACCTCTCCCCATGGCTAGAAGTAGAAGAACCACAGGTGTGAATAAACCAGGAAATATTTCTTCATTAAAAGAACACAAAAACTCCCCTCCATCTCTTGAAAAAACAGAAGATGTTACTAAAATGACAGAGAAAGAATTTAGAACATTCATGGTGGCAAAACTCTATGTGTTGGAACAGAAAAGAGACAATGAGCTATAGGAGATTAGAAAGTACTTCCACAATATGAAAGAAGAAATAGACACTCTAAGGAATAATCTGATGAAACTATTAGAGATAAAGTCTGTTATACAGGAAATCAAAAACTCTCTCAAAAATATTAAAAGTCAATTAGCCCATGCTGAAGATCAAATCTCTGATGTAGAAGATAAAACCTCAGACCTAGAAAAACAACACCAAAAAGATAGAGAAAGATAACAAACGAACAAACAAAAAAACACATGAGGACAATATACGAGAAATATTAGACTCCATTAAATGTCCCAATATGTGAATAATTGGTATCCCAGAATATAAAGAAACTAATAAGGGCAAGGAAAATCTATTCCATAAAATCCTGGAAGAAAACTTCCCAAATGTAGAGAAGCACCCACACACCCAGATCCAAGAAATACGAAGGACTCTGAATAAAATTAATCCAAGAAGATCTTCCCCAAGACATATCTTAGCCAGACTGGCCAAGCCCACAGATAAAGACAAGATACTCAAACTGACAAGAGAGAAACAAGAAGTGACTTACAAAGGTCATCCCATCAGGCTAACTCTGGACCTTTTAACAGAAACATTGCAAGCAAGGAAAGAATAGGAAGACATATTGAAAGTGTTAAGAGAGAAACCATTTCAACTAAGATTATTATTTCCAGCAAGATTATCCTTCATATGGGAAAAAATATTAAAATCTTCTCAGACAAAGAAAACCTGAAAGAATTTGCCAACACCAGACCAGCTCTTCATAAAATTCTGAAGAAAGTCCTGGTCCAGAAAAACTAAGAATGAACAACCAGAAATAAGGAAATGAAATACAACTAAGACAATGGCCAACTTAGAGGTAAGGACAAGTCTGGAAATATCAATAATAACATTGCATGTTAATGGATTAAATTCTCCTATCAAGAGACACAGACTGGCTGAATGGAAAAAAAAAACAACAGAAAATCTCTATCTGTTTCCTACAAGACATACATCTCATTATAAAGATACACATAGACTAAAAGTGAAGGGCCAGAAAAAGATATTCCATGCAAATGGGAACCAAAAAAGAGCTGGAGTCATCATACTAATGTTTGACTGGAGTCACAATGCTAATTTCTGACAAGGTATACTTTAAAACAAAAACTTTTCAAAGAGACAAAGAAAGGCACTATATTATAGTTAAAGGATTAGTCCACCAAGAACATATAACACTAATAAATATCTATGCTCCTAACACAGGACCACCCAAATATGTGAAGGAAAGACTGTTAGATCTAAAAGGAGAGATAGACTGCAACGCACTTACTGTTAGAGACCTCAGCACCTCACTTTCTCCTCTGGACAGATCTTCTAGATTAAAAAAATAAGTAGAGGATAAGGATCTAAATGATACCATAAATGAAATTAACTTAACAGACATCTATAGAACTTTCCACCCAAAACTCACTAGATATACTTTTTTCTCACCTCCTACTTTTTCAAAGATTGGCCACATGATAGTGCACAAAGCAAGCCTCTACAGATTCAAAGGTATAGAAACTATATACAGCATCTTCTCTGACCATGATGGAATTAAATTTAAATTTCAATAGGAATTAAATAGAAATTCTCAAAAATACACAAATATATGGAAGTTAAATACCCTACTCCTGAATTACTTCGCAACTACTGAAGAAATTAAGGCTGAAATAAAAAGATTCATGGAAACCAGTGACAATGAAGACATGAGTTTTTATAATCTTTGGGACATTGCTAAAGCAGTCATAAGAGAGAAGTTCATTGTAATTAGTGCACATAAGAAGAAGATGGAAAGAAGGCAAATGGATCACCTATCATCATGCCTCAGAGAACTAGAAAAGCAACAGAAAAAAAAAAACTCCAGGAGAAAAGAAATAATAAAGATTCAAGCAGAAATAAATGGAATAGAAAATAAACAAACTCTACAGAAAATAAATGAAAGTAAAAGCTGGTTATTTGAAAAGATAAATAAAATCAATACACCATTAGCGAAATGTATTAAGAAGAAGAGAGAAAGGAACCAGGTAAATCAAATTTGCAATGAAGCTGATGAAGCTGATAGTATAACAAGAGACATAATGGACATACAAAACATCATTAGATAATACTATGAACAACCATATGCTAACAAACAAAAAAATTGGGAAGAGATGGGCAAATTTCTGGATACATATAATATATTAAGATTGAACCAGTAGGATGTAGAAAGTCTGAATAACCCCATAACAAGTCAGGAGATTGAATCAGCAATAAATAATATCCCAACAAAGAAAAGCCCCAGTCCTAATGGCTTCACCACTGAATTCTACAAAACTTTTAAAGAAGAGTTAAGCCTCATTCTGCTCAAATTATTTCTAAAGATTCAAAGGGGTGAAACTCTCAAATTCATTCTATAAAACTTCCATTACCCTTATCCACAAAACAGATAAGGACAGGATAAGGAAGGAAAACTATAGACGAATATCTCTGATGAATATAGATGCAACATTTCTCAACAAGATACTAGCAAATTGTATCCAACAACATACAAAAAAGATTATACATCACGACCAGGTAGGCTTTATACCAGTGATGCAAGGCTGGTTCAACATATGTAAAACCATAAATGGAATACACCATATTAACATATTAACAGGAAAAAAAGATAAAAATTTTTCAATTATATCAATTGATGCAGTAAAAGCATTTGTTAGGATACAACATCCCTTCATGATCAAGACTCTCAGCAAAATTGGCATAGAAGGGTCATTTCTCAACACAATATAAGCTATCTATGAAAAACTCATACCAAATATCATCCTCAGTGGGTCAAAGTTGAAAGTTTTTCCACTAAAAACGGGTACAAGACAAGGATGCCCACTTTCTTCTTTACAATATAGAACTGGAAGTCCTCACCAACACAATCAGAAAAGAGGATAAAATAAAAGGCGTTCAAATAGGAAAAGAAGAGGTGAAACTCTCTATTTGCAAATGACATGATGTTATACATAGAAGACCTAATGGTTTCCATGAAAAAATTCCTGGAAGGAATACATAAATACAGTAAAGTTGCAGGATACAAAATCAACATACAGAAATCTATAGCATTTCTATATACAAACAGAAGGCAGATTGAGATACATCTGAAAAAATTAATTCTATTTACCATAGACATAAAAAGCATAAGATATCTGGGGAAAAAAATCTAGCCAAAGAAGTTAAAGTAAAGAACTTCACAAGGAAAACTACAAGAAGCTAAAAAAAGAAATTGAAAATGACACAAATAAGTGGAAGTACATCCCATGTTTCTGGATTGGAAGAATTAATATAATCAAAATG
>NW_006207869.1:152317-155919 GCF_000334495.1 Tupaia belangeri chinensis
AAAATGACAATTCTACTCAAATTAATCTACATATTAAAGGCAGTCCCAATCAGAGTTTCAGAGACATTCTTCACAGATATGGAAAAGACAATTATACAATTTATCTGGAATCATAAAAGACCTCATATTGCCAAAGCAGTACTTTACAAGAAGAGGAGAGTGGTTGGGCTTTCACTCCCTAACCCAAAAATATACTAAAAAGCTGTGGTAATCTAAACAACATGTTATTGGTACAGAAATAGACAGGTGGATCAATGGAACATAATATAGTCCCCAGAAATAACTCCCAGACATACAGCCAACTGATTTTTGACCAAGGGTGCCAGTCAATCCAGTGGGGAAAGGAAAAAACCTCTTTAGCAAATAGTGCTAAAAAGATTGGATATCCACCTGCAGAAAGATGATTCTGAATCCCAACCTCTCACCTTCGACAAAAATAAACTCAAAGTGGATGAAAGATCTAAACCTAAGACCTCAAACTATAAAACTGCTCCTGGAAAACACTGAGGAAACTCTGGGAGACATTTGGGTAGGCTAAGACTTCTTAAATAAGACCCCCAGAGCAGAGTCAATTATCCCCAAAATAGACCAGTGGATTACATCTAAATAAGAAGTTTCTGCATGGCAAAAGACACAGTAATTAGTATAAATCAACAGCCCTCAGAATGGGAAAATATTTTTTGTAAACTATATGTCAGATAAAGGACTTATAACCAGAATACACAAGGAACTCAAGTGGCTGTCCTGAAAAAAAGATAATTAGCCCTATTAAAAGATGGGAGAATGAATTGGAAAAAAAAAAAAAAAACACTCTCTAAGAAAGACATACAATTAGACAAAAAGCATATTAAAAAATGCTCACCATCCCTCATTGTACAGGAGATGCATATGAAAACCACAATGAGAACCACCTAACACCAGTCAGAATGAATAAGAAAAAAAAAAAAAGAGAAAACTAAAAGTGTTTGCAGAAGTGTGGTCAAAGGGGAAATCTCCTACACTGCTGGTGGGAATATAAATTGGTCCAGCCACTTTGGAGAACAATTTGGATATTCCTTAAAGACCTACAAATGGAACTACCATAAGGTCCAGCAATCCCATTTCTTGATATCTACCCAAAGAACAGAATAATCCTTAATCAGAAAAGTTCTTGCACATTGATGTTTATTGCAACATTATTCACAATTGCTAAGACATAGAAGCAACACAAATTCCCATGAACAGATGAATGGATTGTAAAACTGTGGCACATATACTCTATGGAATACTACTCACTCATTAAAAAAAAAAAACAACAAGATCCTGACTTTTGACAGAAAGTGGTTGATTATAGAAGATTTATTGCTGAGTGAAGCAAGCCAAGAGATGGAGAGACATTGTATGTCTCCACTTAATATATACCGAGTGTCTGCACTCTATGGTTGAAACTGAATGACCGAAGGCTATAGAAACTAAGCAAATGACCATGAACACCAGATAGTGTTGGAAGAGGGCAGGTGAAAGAGTAGAGGAAGAGAACTTTCTAGTGTGATGAACTGGACTGGTGAGAAATGCACACATGTTTGAATATTCTCTTTGTAAATTTGGTAGCATGACTGAATGTACAAAAAAAATAGAAATAACAAGAAAAAAATATTTACAATGGAAAATGAGGGATGCATTATGTTTATAAAAATGGTGTAACAAGATGTTGGTGATTCTTCCATCCTGAGCTCATGTGACATGTGGATCAGAGACTTCCTTTCCTAGAAACCAACGATTCAAGTATCAACTTTGAAAATAAAAGAAATGTTGTATTGTTTTTTTAATATTGTGTTTTATCACCTTAGCATAATGTATATTTTCTTAAAACACAACTATTTGGCCTGTCTGATATTTTTAAATATAATTTTTCCAGAACAGGATTCTTGTAAGCTAAGTCTGTGTTTTCCAGTAATATCTCCTGAAAGTTATATTAGACTGTTTCCCTAAAATAATCTGAGGTGTAGAGTTGTTATGTGGAGAGTAACTGGAAGTGCTTTGAAGACATCCACCTGCATGGGTGTGAGGAAGGGCAGAGGGAACTGGTAAACTTCAGCTACTGTAACTCAGTCATGTCCAATTTAGAGGATCTCCAGTGCTGGAATGTCCTTTTTTTGTTCAATGACATAATGGATGGAAAAGTTTTTATATCTCTGTATCTAATTGACTTCTGTAGGCCCACTGATACTGTGTTCTCCTGAGATAAGGTAGATGTCTACTTGCTGCACACTATTTAGGAGACATATTTAAGTTGGTCTTCAATATTTCCATCAGAGGGTGTTGAAAATAATGACCATGGGCAGGAATTTGGATGAAATTTAAGAGGCTCCTCTTCATTACTTATTTTTGTTAGAGAGAAAATTGAATCATGTGTGCTTGCCACAGAGAGACAGAGGGAAAGTGAAAAATAACTCCGTGTAAGTAACAGTCATGCCAATATCCCTTCTCCTAAACTTTTCCATTGTTGGGATTTTGGACCCACAAGCACACATGACAAGTGTGTTCTTTAAGCCACCCATATTAAAATTTGAACCATGCAGTAAGCCAAGGGGAACTGAACTTCTTTAAGCAGTATGTTACCAGCTGTCCCACCACCACTCTTTTTCTTTCTCTATCCTCTTTGTACTTTTAGCAATTTCATCACTTAAAAAATACCCTGTGCCTTTTCCCCTCTGTTTAAGAAAATTGTGTCTAAACAACCAAGAGAGGTATTGAGGGACTCCAGGATTATGTAAATCCAGCTTCCACATTTTCTCTGCTCACCCATGAGAAGGTTGTATTAAGAGTTATCTAACACTTATTCCCCAACCTGACAACCCACTTACCTGTGGGCTTTTGTAGAGCCCCAAAAGAGTTCCAACTTGGACTGAAAATGTTGGCATGTTTCCTGCTATGATAGCGACAGGTTGTTTCTCCATCTGGCAATTGTAGTTTGGCAGCATATGATTCCCTCCAGAGAGCATAAACAGAGCATTTTCTAAAGTTCTTCTGTCACTGGGATATGCATTGTAGAAATCATAACCCAAGGAAATGTTGGGCAGTAAATGGGAGCTTTTATTGATCTCCTCAATGGCAAAGTGAAAGGCCAATACATACTGGTAGTTCTTCCATGTGAACCTAAACAGAGGGGGCAGCATTAGAAAATACAGTCAAATCATGTGATACAGGGAAAACTTTTCAGCCAAGCCACAAGACATACAAGTTTAGGCCTAGGCTGCCATTGAGAGATTCTGCTGCACAAATACATGGAGCTGGTGTGAATGATGTTCCCAGGGCTCTAGAAAACCTTGAAATGTTTTTCTCTCTACACAAGCAAGTTGTTTCCAAACAATGAAGAGGCATTTTGAGGACCTTGTGAGTGAGACAAGGATTAATTTAGCTGGATGAAGATACTGTCACATAAACAGAGATAATTTTGAAGGAGGATCATTAATACATAGTGAGGACAACAACAACTTTTTTTAAGAATATGAGTGAGGAGTGCACACATTCACCATTTTTTATACATTTCAAAAATGTATATATAGGGAACCAGTAGTTAGTGTAATGGCTATGTCGCTGGATTCCCACATAGTCGACCA
>NW_006207869.1:156086-177930 GCF_000334495.1 Tupaia belangeri chinensis
GTCTGGCAAACACACATGCCCTATAGAAAAAGCTCTCAAAAAACACAACAAAAAAAAAACAACAAAAAAAAATGTAGATATAGAGGCAAATTACAGATATGTATTCTTATAAAATACAAAGTACTTTTAGGATTTTTAAATAAAAATGGAACAATTGGGTCATTAACATGTTTATCACCTGAAATGGTTTATACTTTTTAAAGGGAACATTAATAGAATACTCCCTTGGCATGATTAGAATAAATAGTACTCAGTTATGAGTTACATTTCTCATGCTTACACTCACCTTCATAACACTTGTAGAAGTGAATGTATCCCACATGTCATCTTGTTTCTATGTAGGTCCGTAAACAATTATTGAAGCATTTCATTTTTCCCCTATGTCTAGAACCTCAAAATAGCATCTGGTGGGGCAAGTAGTGAGCATGGTGGTTAAAGCACTAGACTTTGAAATAGGGTGACTATGGTTCAAGTCCCAGACACGATGACTTGCTTTCTCAATTTGCCTCTCTCTGTCTCTCTCTCTCTTGTTCTGGTGAGCACATGTGCCCTATAGTAAAATCAAAACAAACAAAACAATAATAATAAATAAAAAAATAAATAATTTTTAAAAAGTAGCATAGGCTTGCCAACTTTTCAATCATTAAGCATATTTTAGATAAGTTTGGTGACTTTTTCCACAGTTTACACTCTACTAAATCAACTGTATGAAAATAAGTGCTGTTAAATTTGTTTTTGTTAAAAATTAAATATTTAATTTAGATCTTTTAGCTAATTACTGACCACATCTAGTCTTTTTACCAGTTTGTAAAAACATTTATCTCTGCAGTTAATTGGCCTTTATATTTGTTCACTTTCCACTTGGAAATTCTTAGGTTTTAATAAGTATTATTAGCTAAAACTATATTTAAAATTTTTAAAAATAGCTCACTCTTATTTCTTTTAAAATTATTGTTATGTAATGTCTTTTTTTCTTTCTCCATTCTCAATGAAATTATTTTGGTCTTCATTTCCTAAACTTCAACTTTAATTTAAGCATTCATAATTTTTTTTCTAAAAGGTTTTTGCCTTAATGTGCACATGATTGCCAGAGAGAGAAAGAGACACACAATCAGAGACAAAAGAGACTTTGGGGGTGCATATTGTCACTGTTTTTTCCTCAGGGTTACAGAGTGTTGTACTGTGTACAAAGTCATGTCCCACTCTAGGTAGATAGAAGATGAGCTCCGCATAATGGCATTACTGTGGTTTTGCTTTCTATGGTCTGGTAAAATTTCATCGTGTCCTCATTTCAAGTCTCAGAGGAATTTATGCCTCCCTTTTGCTGAGCTAAAATCAGACTGAAATCAGTCACTGCCTGGAGCATGCACAGTGAGTTTCAAGCTGCTGGGTCTGCAAGTCAAACCATGACTATGTGGCATATTACAACAGCTTAGCCACTATGCCACAGACTGGTCCTGATTGTTAAATTTTAATCACATGTCAGAAAGTTCTCCTGATACTATGTGCACACTTGCATATAATCTATGTAAGTGGGTTTGGCCAGAATCTTCATTAAGCATGTTACCACTTAGTAATTTTCTATCCAATTACTCCCACCTTTCTCTTTGGATATAAATAACTACTTGTCCTTGTTAAATTCAGATTTGAACTTAATATTTCTGAACTAATTCAAAATTTCATGGCTGTACTTCCCATATATATTTTTTGAGGCTTTAAAGGAAGTATTCTTTACACTACTTTAAAATATATTGAGGGCCCAGCAGATAGCATGGTGGGTAAGGTGCTTAATTTCCATATACCTGACAATGGTATAAATCCCAGGTCTGTCAGCTTGAAAATTATGCTGCACATATATACTTTCATGCTCAAAAATTTGAGGGAAAAATCTAGAAAGGATGGAAATGTGGCCATTCTTCCTGATTTATATAAGGCGGTGGCTTTTAGACACCCATGACTTTTTTACAAAGTACAATGCTACAATCCCCTAGTCAATAGTAAGCACCCAGATTCAGCACCTTGATGCTAACATTAACTTCACATCAAGAGTCAGTGTCTCAATATGCATGTGGCCCTCACTATACAGGTCTTCATGCTAAAAGGGCTGAGATTCCAACAATCTCACTCATTCTGAGCTTCTCAAAGACTGAATATGGGGTAATGATGATGAACTGGACAATAAATTATATTCATTTCTCTCTTTAAAAAATGGAGAAACTGAAAATAATAAAAATAAAGATAATAAAAAGATAACCAGGCAGAACACTGAGTTCAGAATTCTGCACATCTCTCTATTATGTGCACACTTGCTTATTCTCAAGTGGGGTTAATCACATACACTTGTATATATGCCAACTACATTATTACACAGTTATAAATACATTTCCACATACATATAACCAACAACCTACCAATTATTTAACACTTCTTGAATTGGCCTTATTAGAAAACTTCCTTTATGTACAGATTGTATTTCCAAGATATACAAAGGAAAAAACCCACCCAGTATAAGGTCTCCATCTTTGTAGACACTCTGCTTCAGGTACCTAAGACAGGTCATATATTCCATCACACATGCTGTTTGTAAAGGCTGCAGAAGTAGCAAGACACTAATCAAAGGTAATGACATGTCTGAGCTGACACAGCACAATTAAGAAGCCCTATGTGTGTCTGCAATCTCAGCCCTTTGTTGGGAGAGTCAACTCTGTGGAAGGCACAGAGGATTCTCACTTCCATGGTCTCAATTCAACCTATACAAAGCATGTGCCAGACTGGCATGACAGACAGGGACATAGCTAGAAGCATTCAAAATGGCATTTGAACAGGAGCTGTGGTGCTGAGATTCACTCTTAATCTGAACAGCTCTGGCCTCCCTGTCTTTTTATTGTTTCACTTAAATCCCATCCAGCAGCTCTGGAGACTTTCCTGCCCTGGGGCTCTGCACCTGTCACCCACCATTTTGGTGAAAAAACAACTTGGGTAAAACATGTTTTGAACTATTATCACTCCCTAGACTTTATAATATCATAATGGCCAAGTAAAACTTTGGGGATAACTCCACCCTGAGACAATAAACTTTGTAATGTTGTAACCAAGAGAGGCCAAAATGCCTATATCACAAGACTGCTGTTAAGATTTGGATATTTTAATGGTGTAAAAATTTATAAAAGTTGGACCCACAGGTGTCATAATGGTTAGGCACTGGACACCCATATGGCCAACTGTGGTTCAAGTCCTAAACCCCGCAGCTTAAATCCCACACCAGTCTTGTATGTGTGCATGTCAAAAATCTTGAGAGGAAAATGAAGGAGAAGGGTCTGTGGTGTGACCATCTCTCCTGGGGGATGTTTTTCACTTTCTCTATGGCTCTCTGGTGATCACACATGCCCTATTACAAAAATATTTTTCTAAATAAATAAATAAAGGCCAGCAGAAGATGCGTGGTTGAGGTTTTTGACATGCGTGGTTAAGATTCTTGACATTCACATGGCTGAGTACAATTTGAGTCTCAAACTGATGTTTGTTTTCTTTCTCTCTCTCTCTGTCTTCCTATGCTGAGCACATATGCTCTATAACAAATAAAAATAGTGATAATAAATAAAATTAAATTAATAACTTTTAAAAAACATAAATAAATAAAATTTTAAAGATCCACAATATTCTAATTCTGCCTGATCCCTTAGCAACTAGGGTAAAGAATAATGTCAGTCATCAATGGCTTCCTCACTAGTGCACAGAAGTCATTTTATTACTACATCCAACATTGCTCTCAGGACTGCAACTCCATCTTGGCAGAAATGACCCTTATGATTTACACAGGAGTAGGTTAATTTTTAGAGAAGATTATATTATCTTTAAACTCCACCCTCCACAAAATTAATCCACATATACCTCAGCATGATATTCTGTCTTCTGTCCATTGCTAATTCATGTACCAAGTACTCATTTATGGTTTAATAGGTAATAACAAAAGAATTTTATTCTTGACCCAGCATTTACCTCTTGTTATATTTTCTTCTTCTACTATTCTTTATAAAAATTGTTCTTGATAACATTTTTTACTTATTTATTCATGTATTTTTGTATTTCTATTTTTTATTTTTATAAATTTATCATATACAGGAAGATGTTTTGATCGATGTCAACTTTGGGGAATGGCTAAATTGAGTCATTTAACATGTATAACCAAGGCTGGCAGGGGGTGTAGTGGTCAAGGCGCTAGACTCCCACATAGCTGTCCACCACTCAAGGCCCAGACCTGGTTATTTCCTTTCTCATTTTCACTTTCTCTTTTTTTCTCTCTCTGGTCAAAATTTAAAATAATAATAATAATAAAATAAAATGAAATAATTATTTTAAAACAACAAATGTATTACCTCACAACTTATGTTTTTGGGGTGAGAACACAATATCTACTCTCATAGACTATTTTAGGTATACAACATAATGTAATTAATTGTATTAACATGGTATACATTAGAGCCTTAGAACCTGTTCCTATTGTCTAACTTGTGTTCTTTCAAAAACCTGGCTACCCTCAGTTTGTAGTATCTGTCATTTTACTTTCTGTTTCTATGAAATTTTTTATTTAATTTATTTTTATTTACATTTTCATTTTATTTTTTATACATTGAATCATATTATTTAGCATACAAAGTGAATATTTCAACATGTGAACATTTCTCCCTAGTCCAGTTGATAAAACTATAAAATATCTTCAACAGATAATACCACATTTCTTTGTCCCATTAATGCTTTGCCTCTCTATTTTTGTTCTAAATGTCTTTCCTCAGTTCCTACTCTTTCACACACACTGCATCTGATATTTGCATTCATTTACTGTGTTTCTATATCCTTTAGTCAATCAGTTTCAGTCATAAAGTGCGAACATTTTGTATATATTAAATGGGGACATCCAAAGTCTCTCCTTCATAGCCTGACTTGCTTCACTCAGCAGTAAATCTTCCATATTATTCCACTTTCTGTCAAGAGCCAGGGTTTTGTTTCTTATGGCTGAATAGTATTCCATAGATATTATGTGCCACTGTTTTTCAATCTATTCATCTGTTCATGGACATTTGAGTTGGTTCCATGTCTTAGCAATTGTGAATAGTGTTGTAATAAACATCGATGTGCAAGCACTTTTCCTATGAAGAATTCTTCTGTCCTTTGGGTAGATACCAAGGAGTGGGATTACTGGATCAGATCGTAGTTCTATTTGTAGATTTTTGAGGAATCTCCAAATTTTCTCCACAGTGGCTGGACCAATTTACATTCCCACCAGCAGTGTAAGAGAATTCCCCTTTCACCACACCCCCACCAGCATTTGTCATTTTTTTTTTTAATCTTAGTCATTTTGATGGGTTAGGTGGTATCTCATCTAATTTAATTCAATTATTATTATTATTACAATTATTATTTAATTTGTTATAGGGCACATGTACTCACCAGAGAGAGGCATATATATATTTAGGTGGAGGGAAAATGAGAAAGCTAACTGCCAGACCTGGGACTTGAAACATGGTCAGCCATGTGGGAGACCAACACCCTAATCTCCACACCTGCTGGCCCATTAACATTTTTTTTATCCATCTGTCTGTGATATTTTGTTAATACCATATCTTGACTATTGTGAGCAATTCTGCAATGAATATTGAAGCACAAAAATATTTTGGATATATTAAATTTATACCTCTTTTAAATTTATTTTTATTTTAGCTTCTTTTATACATTCAATCACTCTAAATCACGTAGCTTGTAAAGTGATTTTTTCTTCTGAAAAATATCTATCAAGTTTTTTTGTACTTTTCCCTTTGATTTGTTTTCTGAATATTGAGTATTTTATTCATTTTGAATACTAACTCCTTATGCAATATATTATTTACCAATATGTAAACCATTCTGCAGCTTCTGAAATCTGTTTTTGTTTACTTTGTTGGGCAGAATTATTTTAGTTTTAAATAATTTGTTTATTACTTTTCTTGTCTTTGATTTTGAGATCATATCAAAACATAGTACAAGGCTAGCAAGTAGTTGTGGCACTGGACTCTCACATGGCCAACAAGGTTTTGATGCCAGTGGCTTGAAAATTACACCAGGTGTGTACCCAGAATCCCAGGAGCAGAATAAAGAAAGTATTGTGACATGGCCATTCTTGTGGGAAATAATTTCTTACTTTTACTTTCTTTGTATCTGTCTGTCTCTCTCCAGTGAGCATATGTGCTCTGTGGCAAAAACCTTAAAACAAAAAAGAGTGCTTCGGGAACAGTAAGGTGCCACATTGGTAAGGACTGTACTTCCAAATGCTTGACCACAACTTGAGTCCTGGCCTTGTTTTTGAAAAAATCACTCCTGGCTCATGTACATGTGTCCTAAAAATCCTGAAAGAGGACTGGAGAAAAAGGGATTACAGCATGGCTATTTACCTTGGAGTGTGATTTTTTCACCTTCCCTGTCTTTGACTGTCTCTGGCAAGCACATGTGCCTGATGACAAAAAGATAAAAAAAAAAAAAAAACATACAAAGACAATGTAACATATAAAAAGCTTTTATTTGGAAAAAGCAGAATTAAACTAATCAACTTTAAGTGGATATCATGTATTATAAATTCCTCAGTAAATAAATAAAACGTTTCATTCATAAATAAAAATTAACAACATATATTGCAAAATAGTTAAAAGTCAGGAAAATTATAATATACCACTGACGGTTTATGAGAATTAAAACAAAAATTAAATATTGGATAGCTCTCACTGGCATAAATACTGTACTGCATCAATTTAGCATATACATCATTCTATACCTTAACTGTAAATATTTTTCTTTAAGAACCAGCAGTTGGCATAATGGCTATGTCACTGGACTCCCAAGAGGAGAATGAAGGAGAAGGAACTGCAGCATGGCCATCCCTCCTGAGGTGTGATTTCTCACTTTCTGTCTCTCTATCTCTCTCTGTCTTTCTGGTACGCACACACGCTCTACAGCAAAAAACACTCTAAAATAGTTTTCTTTCAAGAATTTATTAAAAAGTAAAAAATTGATCATTTTTAGACAAAATAAAAATTTTAATTTCCAGGGGCCAGCAGATAGCATAGTGCTTAACTGGACTCCCACATGACCAACCAGAAATTCAGTCCTAAACTCAGAGGCTTGAAACTCATGCTAGGTGCATTTGTGTACATGCCCAAAATCCTGAGAGGAGAATGGAGGAGAAGAAAGTGTGGCATACATAACCCCCCAGGCTGATTTCTCACTTTCTGTCTCTCTCTCTCTAGAAAGGGCACACATCCAATAGCAGAAGATGCTTAAAACAATTTTATTTTTTTTATTTCAGAAGTAGTAATGTAGTGTTAAAAATTATGTGATATATCTACCTAGTAAACTGCAATAATTAATAACGTTTTATTGGATACCTTGAAGACAGACATAGACTGGGAAAATGAGATTGTATGTGTGGGAGAGTGGACTCAACTCTGAATATAGAATGGGCCATGTGAATTTAGCACCTTGCATCAAGCTGGTGATCAGTGGACTGCAATTACAATTAATAACCTTAGGGCTAAGGGTGATTCTGCTCAAACTATGTACCTTGATTTTATCAAAAAGTGCACAAGTAGAACTTGGCAAAATTTAAGAAACTGGCTAAATAATGGTCAAACAGAGAATTATTGTCAATACAGACAGAATTATTTAAACAAATATTAAAAATATTTTGGAACAACAGGTGACAGAGTGGTTAAGGTGCTAGACCCCACATAGCTGACTGTGATTCGAGTCCCAAACCTGACAGCTTGAAAAACAAACTGAGTGCCTGTGTGAGCATGCCCCAAATCCTGAGGAGAATGGAGAAGGATCTAACATCCCCCTGGGGTGTGATTTCTCATTTTTCTTCTCTCTCTCTTTGTCTCTTCAACAAGCACACAGGCCCTACAGAAAACATCTAAAAAAAAGAAATAAAAGGAAAAAATAAAAACACCTTGATAGTAAAACACCACCATTTTTTAGCTGTTTAAGGATCTCACACTGAGGGACAGATAGTGGCACAATGTAAACATCATGCCCCATGATGGTAACTTACATAAAAACATTTCTGGGGTTCATGGCTACAGATATACTTGGGTATGCTGAGCATATGTGTACTGTGGTCCAAGGCTTGCTGATTGTGAGAGTGAATCATGGTACAAAGACTCTTGTGAGGATGCTCTCTCATGGAAGTAAAAACTATTTGAAAAAATATCTTGGGACCAGCAGATGGCATACTGGCTATGTTGCTGGACTTCCATGTAGTCTACCACAGTTTGAGTCCCAGACCCAGTAGCTTAAACTCATGCTGGTCATGTGTGCATGCATGCCCAAGATCCTGAGAGGAGAATGGAGTAGAAGGGATTGTGGCATGCCATCCCTACCTGGGGATGATTTCTCGCTTTCTGTCTCTCTGTCTCTGTATTTCTGGCAAGCACACATGCCCTATAGCAAAAAACAAACAAACAAACAAAAAAACCCTTAATCCTGTAGGAAAATAAAAATAGATAAAAAAAAGATCACACATTTTTATATAACTGAAAGTTAAGGCCTTCTGCCTCCCTGACTACCTGGCAACCAGTGTGAACAGCATGTTGTGAACCAAAGCTTTGGGATGACTTGTTCCAGTGCAGACACCATATCTATAATCCAGGGGGTGAAGATGGTGGGCTGGAATAGCACTATCATTTCTGGGGTGTGGTGGCCTCATTCATTAGATACTGAATTTACTGCAACTGCAAGCTATGGAATAACCCCAGTCTGTGAGAATAAATAAAGAAAGAGAAACTTGCCAAGAGGAGAGCTAAGCTTTCCAAGTTACTTGACCTTAAAGATGCTAAAGCACAAGATATGAAGAAATGCCATTTCTTCCTTAAAATTAGTGCATTTTTATTTAAAAGAAAATTAAATTTAACCATTTTGCTGAATTATACATTTCTTTTGGAGCATAAAATGTGTGCTGTTGATCAATAAATGTAAAATATGGTAGTTAGAATTGATGTGCAGTAAAAAATCCATTTTTAAGCCAAATAATAATGTGATTGAATGTATAAAAGGAAATAAAAAAGAAAAAAATAGAATTGACCATACAATAGTGTACCTGATTTAAATAGTAGTAAGTGTCAATTATATCTAAAGGTAATTATGAATAACAAGTGTACTATCTTTTTTAACTATTATTTTATTTAACTTTATTTATTATTATTTTCCAGTTTGATAAGAGAGAGACAGAGAAAGAGAGAGGGAAAGTGAGAAAGAAAGCCACCAGGTCCAGGATTTGAACTGCAGTCGGCCATGTGGGAGTCTAGCACCTTTACCACCATGCCACCTGCCAGCCCCACAAGTGTACTATCTTAAACTTTTCAAATTTAAACTCTATTTTGGAATGTAAGATTTGTAGTATCATCAATTTGTTGAACAAGAACTTATTTTGAGTCTGGTTTTCAGTGATCAAAAACAACAGCAATTTCTAAATGCATGAACTGAAGCTACCTTACTACAGAAGTATATACGGTTGACACATATTTCTCATTTTTAGTTTCTCAGAAGGGCTAAAGTTACGTGATTTGTTCAGTGTCATGTATACCTCCATGACACCCTTACATATTTTGTGTATTGACTTAACCAAAGTGTTAAGCATGTCTGTCACAACTATTATATTTTCCAGTAAGCCCTAAGTATAATATTATTTGATATAAATCTCATATTCGTAACTTGAATTTTCCCACCTAGATATACTTTACTTGATCAGTGAAATGCAGCATTATATTAAATATCTTTTGTACAAATTTGCCATACGTGGCACCCCTGCCCACCCCGTCCAGAGACCATTCAAGTTAGTGGCATTGCTGGACACCAGACTGCCTGTGGCTGTAGGCCCTAACAGCTGGGGCCCATGGCTCATCACCCCCTCCTTGCCTTTGTACCTCAGGTATGTGTCTTGAGAATTTAAGACAAACTTGTGGCCCTCACCACACCAACCAAAGACCATTCAAGCTAGTGACATTACTGGACACCAGGCTGCCTGTGGCTGAAGGCCCTAATGGCTGGGACCCATGGCTCATTCATCCCCTATTCACCTTGGAACTCTCAGAACTTTGGTGTTTTGAAAAGTGTGCAGCACTCATTGTGTGTTTCTTTACTCCTGAGGTGAAACTCATTAGCACAGTTAGAGGCACACCACTTTTTAGGTACAGGGAGGACTTTGATTCTCCCAGGACCTATGACAACAGTGTAGGGTACTGGTCAGAAACAGGGAGGAAAACCAGAAGAGAAATCATCCATTTTCAACTCCTGCCCATTTTTTTTAGAGGTTTTTGCTATAAGGTGTGTGCATTCGCCAGACAGACAGAGAGGGACAGAGAGACAGAAAGTGAGAAATCACCCACCAGGGGAAATGACCATGCTGCAATCCCTTCTCCATTCTCCTCTCGGGATCTTGGGCATGCATGCATATGAGCCCGGCATGAGTTTAAAGCCACTGGGTCTGGGATGCGGACCACGGTCAACTACATGGGAGTCCAGCCACATAGCCATTATGCTAACTGCTGGTCCGAACTCCTGCACATTTTTGAACACGCAAAGTAACCTTGAATAAATTAGGAAGGAATGTATAGACTACCAGATGACTAGGAACAAATGCAGAAGCACAAGAAATATGAGCAACCAAAAAAATGTCTCCCCCAAGGGAAAAATGTCAATCCTATATTACCCACAGACAACAGAATGGACATTGTGAACATGTTGGATAAGCAATTCAGATTATTTGCAGTGACCAAACTAATTGAGATAAGAGAGAAAAGAAACAATGAGTTCCAGGAGATGAGGAAGTCCTTTCATGATTTGAAAGAAGAAATAGACACCTTAAAAAAGAATCAGATGGAACTGTTAGGGAAGAAGAATGTGATAACAGGAAATTAAAACCTTTCTTGAAAATATTAAAAGTAGATTAGATCATGTAGGAAAAACAATCTCCAATGTAGAAGACATGAACTCTGACCTTGAAAAAAGTGTCAAGAAGATTGTGAAAACAACCAAGAAAAATGAGAATAATATACAAGGAATACTGGATACCATCAAGCACCCAACATTCAGATAATTCAGAAGAGGAAGAAAATAATAAGGGTGTTGATAATCTATTCCATGAAATCTTGGAAGAAAACTTTCCAAGCCTAGAAAGGCATTCAAATATCCAGACCCAACAAATACATAGGACCCAGAATAGATCAACCCAAAGAGATCCTCTCCAAGGCACATCATAGCCAGATTGGCAAAAACAACAGAAAAAGACAAGATACTAAAATTGGCAACAGGGAAATGGCAAGTTATTTACAAGGTCACCCCATTAGGCTAACATCAGAGCTGTTGGCAAAAACAATGCAGAAAAGGAAAGAATGGGGTGATATAGTCAACGTGTTGAATGAAAAACAATTCAACCAAGAATACTATACCTGGAAAGATTATCTTTTATATGGGAGAAAAAGATGAAAACATTCTCAGATAAACATAACCTGAAAGAGTTTACCAACTCCAGATCAGCTCTTTAAGAGGTCCTGAAGGGAGTTCTATTTCAGACAAACTAAAGAGTCAGACAGACCGTTAAAAGAGAACAAAATACAACCAAGAAAATGGCTCACCTAATGACAGGAACAGGTCTGGAAATATCAATAATAACATTAAGTGTTAATGGATTAAATAATCCAGTTAAGAGACACAAGACTGGTCAAATGGATAAAGAAACAGAAACTATCTGTTGCCTGCAAGAAACACCTTACGGATAAAGACATACATAGACTGAAAGAGAAGGACTGGAAAATGATATTCCATGCAAATGGAAATTAAAAAAGAGATGGAGTTACTATATTGATTTCAGACAAAATAGGCTTCAAGACAGACTGTAAGAAGAGACAAAGAAGGGCATTACATAATAGTAAATGGGTTAATTCAGCAAGAAGACATAACACTCTTAATATGTATGCACCCAACATAGGAGCACCTAAATATGTGAACGAAAGACTGCTGGAGCTAAAAGGAGAGATAGGGAGCAACACTATAATTGTTGGGGATCTCAGCATCCCATTATTTCCTTTAGTCAGATCTTCTAGACAAAAAATAAAGAGAGATGCAGGACCTAAATTATACTATTAAACAAATGGGCTTGATAGATATCTATAGAACTCTCCACCCTAATATGACAAAATATACATTTTTTCTCACCCTGGCATGGAACCTTTTCAAAGATTGATCATATGACCATATGATAGGACACAAATCAAAGCAGTCATACAAGAGAAATTTATAGCAATTAGTGCACATAAGAAAAATATGGAAAAGTGGCAAATAGATAACCTAAGGGAATTGCAAAAACAACAACAAAATGCCAGGCTAAAATAAATAATAAAGATTCAAGTATAAATAAATAAAATAGAAAACAAACTAACTACACAGAAAATAAATGAAAGCAAAAGCTGGTTCTTTGACAATTTTAAGAAGATCTACACACCATTAGCTAGACTGGTAAAAAGGAAGAAAGGAAAAACCAGAAAAATCAAATACATGATGAAACAGGCAACATTACGACATAATAGAAATAAAAAACATCATTAGAGGATAGGATGAGAAACTATATGTCAACAAATAAGAGAACATGGAAGAGATGTACCAATTCCTGGATGTACATAATCTACCAAGATTGAATCAGAAAGACGTAGAAAATCTGAATAGAACCATAACAAGCCATGAGATTGAATCAGTAATAAATAACCTTCCAACAAAGAAAAACCCAGGTCCGGATGGCCTCACTTCTGAATTCTACAAAATGTTTAAGGAAGAGTCAATCTCTATCTTACTCAAATTATTTCTAAAGATTCAAAAGGAAGGGGGGCCAGCAGTTAGCATAATGGCTACATCGCTGGACTCCCATGTAGCTGACCACAGTTTGCGTCCTGGACTCAGTGGCTAAAAACTCACGCCGAGCGCATGTGCATGTGTGCCCAAGATCCTGAGAGGAGAATGGAGGAGAAGGGATTGTGGCATGGCCAACCCCCCTGGTGGGTGATTTCTTGCTTTCTGTCTCTCTGTCTCTCTCTGTCTGTCTGGCGAGTGCACATGCCCTATGAGGAAAAAAAAAATCTCTCCAAGATTCAAAAGGAAGGAAACCTTCCAAATTTATTTTATGAAGCCTCCATCATCCTCATTCCCAAAACAGATAAGGACATGACAGTAAAAGGAAAACTACAGACCAATATCGCTGATGAATATAGATGCAAAAATTTTCAACAAGATACTTGCAAATAGTATCCAACAATATATAACAAAGATTATTCATCACAACCAGGTAGGCTTTATTTCAGGAATGCAAGGGTGGTTCAACATATGCAATATCACAAATATAATATACCACATTAACAGAAAAAAAGATAAAAACCATATGATCATTTCATTTGATGCAGAGAAGGCATTTGATAAAATACAACACCCTTTCATGATTAAGACTCTCAGTAAGATTGGTATAGAAGGATCATGTCTCAACACAATAAAAGCAATCTATGAAAAACCTACAGCTAACATTATACTAAATGGGGGAAAGCTTAAACCTTTACCACTAAAACCTGGTACTAGACAAGGCTGCCCCTTTTCTCCACTGCTTTTTAATATTGTGCTGGAAGTCTTAGCTAATGCAATCAGAAAAGAGAACAATAAAAAAGGCATTCAAATAGGCAAAGAAGAGTTGTAAATATTTTTATTTGCAGATGATATGATGGTTTACTTAGAAGACACAAAAAGTTTCCTTAAAAAATATTTCTCAAAGTAATAAATGAATACAGTAAATTGGCAGTATACAAAAGAAACATCCAGGAGCCGGCAAGTGGCGTGGTGTTAAAGGCACTGGACCCCCACATGGCTGACCGTGGTTCAAGTCTCGGACCTGGTGGCTTGCTTTCTCACTTCCTCTCTCTCTCTCTGTCTCTCTCTGATCAAACTGGCAAATGATAATGATGACAATAATAAATAAAGTTAAATAAAAATAATTCTAAAAAAAGAGAAAGAAACATCCAGAAATCTATAGTATTTCTAAATATGAACAAATTGAACAAAGAAGAGCTGAAGAAAGGACTTTCTTTTACCATAGCCACAACATTTATAAGATACTTATGGATAAACCTAACTAAGGAAATCAGAGAACTTTACAAAGAGAACTATGAAAACCTTAAAAAAGATATTGAAAAGGATATAAAAAAGTAGAAAGACTTCCCATGTTCCTGATTGGAAGAATTAACACAATAAAAATGGCAATTCTACCAAATTAATCTACATATTTAACCCAATTCCAATCAGAGTACCAGAGATATTCTTCACAGATTTAGAAAAGACGATCATAGAATTTGTCTGGAATCATAAAAGACCTTGTATTGCCAAAGCAATCCCGTGCAAGAAGAGTGTAGTGGGTGGCATATCACTCCCTGACCACATGATCTATTGTAAAGCTGTGATAATCAAAACAGCATGGTGTTGGCCAAGATTTCAGGCGAACAATGAACAATAAATTTCTTTCCATCCTAGAAGTTTTCACAAACCCAATGAGCAATCTGAAATGGGATAGAGAACACAGTCAAGAAAAATGGTTGAACAGCAAAGCTTAGGACAAATCCTCACATTCAGCATCCCATCTGAGCTGTTAGAGACCTTTGGGAGAAGAAAGAGGAACTTTTTACACTGCAGACTCTTGGATGCCTCATAGCACATCCTGCTGAGTGACAGGAACTTTGACTCTGTTGTGACTTGAGTTTTCTACTCACCATGCAAGTCAACTACTTGTTTATTGCTTTTCCTCTATATTTATTGTAAAATATTAATTATTTACAAATAAAAAACTAAGGAAGGAAAAGGAACAACTACTCTAATGATCTTTTCCCACTGGACACTACTACTGGTAAAAGAATACAAACCAGCTGCAGGTTGAATATCTAACAAAAATGATTAGAACCAAGTTTCAGGTTAAGATTTTTTATGAATTCTAAGTATTATGAAAGGATGACAGTTTTTGGAGAGATACTTTTTTCCTATAGAACATGTGCACTCACTGGAGAGCCCAAAAGAGACAAAGACAGAAACCATAAATCACCCACAGGGGGAATGGCCATACCACAATCCCAACTCTTCCATTCTCTTTTCTAGGTTTTGGGGACATATGCACACTGCCTGAAATGAGTTTCAAGCCACCAGGTCCAGGACTTGAGCACCCTTCAGCCATATTGGAATTCAACACCTCAGCCACCATGCCACCTGCTACAGTCATTTTGAACTGTAGCATTTTGAGAGTGACCTGTCACATGAGGTTAACTTCTGGATGTTCCACCTGTGGCATCATGTCAGTGCTCAAAACATTTCAGATTTTGTAGCATTTCAAATGTTGGATTAAGATTGCTCAGTCTGTACTATCAGCATCAGAAATAACTAGAGCTGGCATGTGGCATGTTGGCTAAGGTGCTGAACCCCCACATGGACAATTGCTGTTTGAGTCCTGAGCCTGGTGGCTTGCATTCTCATTTTTCCACTCTCTCTCTGATCAAATAAAAAAATAATCATAATAGAGAAAGTTTAATATTTTTTTAAACATCAGAAATAAGTAAAATGTTGAGGGACCAGCAGTTGGAATAATGATTATGTTGCTGGACTCCCACGTAGTCGAGTGCAGTTCGAGTCCTGGACCCTGTGGCTTAAACTCATGTTGGGTGCATGTGCGTGTGTGCCCAAGATCCTGAGAGGAAAATGGAGGAGAAGGGATTGTGGCATGGCCATCCCCCTGGGGGGTTATCTCTCACTTTCTGTCTCTCTGTCTCTCTCTGTCTTTCTGGTGAGAGCATGGGCCCTATAGCAAAAAAAAAATCTCAAAAAAAAGAAATAAGTAAAATGTCTACAAAGTATATAAAGTTACTTAACAAACTCATACTATGTTAAAATAGTCCAGCTCCATAGAAAATGAAATAATTTTCATAATCTGTAATCTTGTTTTGCTGTGATCTAAATGCTTTTTAGATTTATGAGCTCTCCAAAGGGGAAGATAAAAAGGTCATTTCTTACAGTTGAAATATATATAAAGGCCCTTTAAAATATTTATTTAAAAAATAGTTATTTATTTTATTTTTTTATTTATTTAAGAAAAGCAATGTGTGTGTGTGTGTGTGTGTGTGAGAGAGAGAGAGAGAGAGAGAGAGAGAGAGAGCCATTAAGTCTGGCAATAAAACCATGATCATCCACATGAGAGTTCAGCATCTCATCCACCATACCACTTGCCAGCCCCAAAATATTTGTTTCTTTATAAGTTTTTAGGCCAGCAGGTGGTATGGTGGTTAAGGCATTGGGCTCTCATATAGCTGACTGCAGTTCAAATCCCAGACCTGGTGACTATCTTTCTCACTTTCTCTTTCCTTTTCTCTGTATCTCTCTGGTGAATTAAAAAATAATAATGTGACCATCTGAAGGCATAATGGTTGTGTTGCTGAACTCCCAAATGGCTGACTGTGGTTTGAGTCCCAGGCCCAGCAGCTGAAATTTACACTAGGCATGTGTGTGTGTATGTGTGTGTGTGCTCAAATTTCTAAGAGGAGAATGGAGGAGAAGGTATTGGGCATGGCCATTCCTTATAGGGGATGATCTTTCACTTTCTATTTTTCAGGCAGGCACATGCACCCTATAGCAAAAAATCTCTTATAAAATAATAATATTTATAATAACTAAAATTAAAGTTCTCAATCAAGGATATTTCAAAACTTAAATTAAAAAAACTGAAATTACTTACTTATACTGCCCTTTTAGCCATAGTATTACTGCCAGTTTTACCAAACTTGGATTCAATATTTTGATCCAATAAGTGGCCAACATTGATTAAATAAAAAGGATAAATTTATCAGAAAACTTAAAATAACATATCAATAAAATAGCTAACTTCCTTTTTTACCCCCCCCCTTTTAAAGTTTTGTTATATGGTTCATGTGCTCACCAGAGAGACAGTGAGAATGAAAGTGACAAATCAATCCTGAGGAGAGATGGCCATGCTTCAATCTCTTTTCCATTCTCCACACAGGATCTTGGGAACACACACACACATGCCCAGCATGATTTTTAAGCCACTGAGTCTGGAACTCAAGCCACAGTCATCTATGTGGGAGTTCAGCTAGGTAGTCCATAATTAAATACACACACACACAATTGCCCCATATATAAACTCTTAAATTATATTTACTTAAATTCCAGCTTTTCAACAATTAGTACATAGTATTTTTAAAAGCTATTATCCTAATGGAACTGCTCAGATGACAGTAGTTTTGGGTCCCTAATTAAGGTTTTCTCTTAAGAGAAATACCATAGTATATCAGGCAGATTAAAATTCAAAAGTTTATATAAATGAGTTTTAGGATATTTAAGACAAAATGTAAATTTTATGTCAGAGGTCCTGTTCTTTGGAATGTTAAAAAAAACTGAATGAGGTGTTAATTGCGTTATGAAAAGTTTTGTATATACTACCGAAAGAAAAATAAAATGTCTCTTCATTAGTTTTGAGCATACAGACTTTTCAAAATAGATAAAATAGTAAAATTTCATTTTATTTTTAAGGTTTATGCCATAGGGTATATACACTTGCCAGAGAGAGACAATAAAAGGGAAAATGAGAAATCACCTTCCAGGGGGGCAGAATGTTCCACAATTTTTTTCTCCTCCACTTTCCTCCTGGAGGTTTGATGCAGACACACACGCCCAGTGTGATTTTCAAGTTGTCATGTCCAGGACTTGAACCATGGTCATATGGACATACAGTGCCTTAAAAACAATGCTGCCTGATGACCCTTAAAATATTTATATTTTGTTTATTTATTTTTTAGACTTATTTATTATTTTTAAAATGTGTTATAAGGCTTGTGTGCTCATGAAAGAAAGAGGGACAGAAAGTGAGAAAATTAGAAAATGAGAAAGCAAGCAACCAGGACAGGGATTCAAACTGTTCAGTTATGTGAGAGTCTAGCACCTTACCACTATTCTATCTGCTGGCCCCTGGTATGCTTCTTATTTATTTATTTATTTTATTAGAAATCTTTTTGCTATAGGGGCTGTGCACTGACTGGAGAGAAAGAGAGAGTCAGAGATACAGAGAGTGAGAAATCACCTCCCAGGAGGTATGGCCACACTGCAATCCCTTCTCCTCCAGTCTCCTCTTGGGATCTTGGGCACTCATGCACATATACCTGGAGTGAGTTTCAAACCCCTCAATCCAGGACTCAAACCATGCTCAGTCATGTGGGGGACCAGTGATGTATATACTATTGAAAGAAAAATAAAATGTCTCTTCATTAGTTTTGAGTATACAGACTTTTCAAAATAGGCAAAATAGTAAAATTTCATTTTATTTATTTTTAATAAATACCGTGCCATAGGGTATGGTATGTACACTTGCCAGAGAGAGACAATGAAAGGGAAAATGAGAAATCACCTCCCAGGGGGGAAGAATGTTCCACAATTTCACACCATCCGTTAGGCCCAATATGTTTATTTTTAATATTTATTAAACTTACCTACTGAATATCATATTAAAATACATTAATAATATTGCTTTCATTCATTTTAATTTTTCCTGAGAAAATATTATATAAACTCTTTGAGTCTTTGGCATCATTTCTAGTAGTACTAGAACCACTTTTTTAAAAGTTTTACTAAGTAATAATTACACACTGTAACATTTATCTGTTTTTTTGGGGGGGTTGGAAAGAGGTTTGTGTTACATGGCATTTGTGCACACCAGAGATACAGAGAGAGATTGAGAAATTACCTCCTAGGGTCAATGGCCATGTTGCAATCCCTTCTCCTCCATCCTCTTCTCAAGACATTGGGCTAGCACACAGCTGGTGTGATTTTTCAAGCTATCAGTCAACCACTCAAATCATGGTCAACCATGTGGGAATCTGTGCCTTAACTGCCATGGCACCTGCTGACCCCAATGTTTAGATTATTAAAAACTACTTTCTAGGATGTTCTAGAAAGAAGATAAAGTTATTAAATCTGAATACAATCAATGATCTGGTGTGGGGAGCCACATGCACCAAAATGGCTGACATGACCTTCAGACAAGGACATCCAAGTATCCTTGTTCTGGGAGTAGACAATTCATCCTGAGACTTCCTCATTCAGGCAGGTCCTCAGTCAGGTCCACGACAATTCCCAGCCCCTTTTCCTACCCTGTGTATATACAAATGTTCTCTAGCCCTCAATAAACGAGCGACTGCATACCATCTTGAGCTGTGACACTGTGTCGCTCCCGTGTTGTGACGCTGCACTGGTTCCACACCTCCGCTCTCTCACTCAGGCACCCTGCCCGATTGTCCCGCGGGCTGGGACATTCTGGTACCCAGACAGGGACCTGGGTTTGAGAAGCAGCGACAGGTTCCCGAAGATTCTGGAGAGGAATAAGAAGCTCAAAAGAGGAGAAAGTCAGAAGTCTGCAGCATAACTTCAGGGGACGCAGAAGAGGACGTCCTGGTGAGTACTCATTTATGATAGATATCTGGGTTATAGCATAGACTATAATGGGGCAAGAGCTCAGCTAGCACGAATTGTTTGTTCAGGGGTTAAAGGAAGCCCTTAAGACTAGAGGAGTGAAAGTGAAAGTTAAACAACTGCTCACCTTTTTTGATTTCCTGAAGGAGGCTTGTCCATGGTTTCCTCAAGAAGGAACCATTGACGAGAAAAGGTGGAAAAGGGTAGGTGACACTCTTCAAGATTACTACTCCACCTTTGGCCCAGAAAAGGTTCCCATAACCACATTTTCCTACTGGAAACTAATAAATGAAATCCTTACTTTCCACCCTAATGACTCAAAAATCACTGCTACTTTTGCTGAGGGAGAACAGATTATGCAGAATGAACTACCTAAAGAAAAGAGTGTTGTTCCCTCAGATATCCTGGAGTCTAAAAATGTCCAAAATATAGACCTTATATCCTTAGATAGTGACGAGGATATTACACAGAAAAGTGAGAAGCTTAAGAGTCCAAAGAACCAAAAAGAAAATAATAATGCCTTAAAAATTTCACATGAACCAAAGAAAAAATTACACTCCTCCCTTTCCAAATTCAAAAATTATCCTGATGAGGAACAAACTAGCTCCGAGGAAGAAGTACTGGAGACAGAAGCACCTAAAACCAATAATCTTGCTTGGCCACTTGTTAAAAAGTGGCCACTGCCTTATAACTCTTCTGTGCTGCCCCTTGGCAATCCAGAACAAGAACTCATTAACAAAATTGAGTGTTTAAAAAAACAAGTCCAATTAGAAAAGGAACATCACCAACTGATTTCGCAATTAGAACTAAGAACTCCCACAAATACAGGTCCAAACACAGCCCAAGTTACACCAAAAGTAACTTATGAGACCTTTCCGGTCACAGAAATTACTGACAACCAAGATCATGTTTGGAGAAGACATAGTACTTTCGATTTTAAGTTAATTAAAGAACTCAAAACAGCTATTACCCAATATGGTGCATTAGCCCCTTATACACTCACCTTATTGGAGACCATTACTGAAGGATGGCTTATGCCATCAGATTGGCAAACCTTGACAAGAGCTGTGCTCTCTGGAGGGGATTAGGAGGAAGGCTAGAACTAGAGATGCTTTATTGCCTAGGTACAAGCAGCCAGGGGTATTGCTGTACCTAAGAACTGTAGAGATGCTTTAAGTGCCTAGGTATTAGCAATCTAGGGTGGTGCTGTACCTAAGAATTAAAACCATAAAATAATTCAAGTACCTAGGTGCAGGCAATCAGAGTATTGCTACACCTAAGAATCAAAACCATACAGAATTAATTAATGCCTAGGTGTGAGCAATCATGGGTAATGCTACACCTAAGAATACGATTTTGTATATAGACATCCTAAAATGTACTTTAAAACAAAAAGGTATTCAGGTCAGTAAAAGTCAGCTTGCATCATTTTGAACACCAAAGTCCTTCTGACCAGGAGAAATTAGAAGAGGCTGCTGCTGATTATCACAATTGGCTGCGGCAGGAGCTTCCTATCGTTTTTTACAATCCTTAAGTATATAATTAAAAATGTTAAAAAAGGAGATTACTCAAAAGGTATCAATGTCAAAATAACCCCAGAAAAATTGTCTCTTGTAATTCTGATGTGTGTGTGTGTGTGTATGCATGTAATATGTCACGTTACATACTATATGTTGTATGTCTGTGTAAAAACAGGCCTTAAAGTATTCTATTCAATTCAGTTTATAAAAAGAGCACTCATAAAAATTTGTCTAAATGTTTCTCAAGTTCAAATAACTTTAATAAATAAGCTGGCTTAAACAAAAACAAAAACAAAAACAAAGCTTGCTAAACTGGTTAAGAAAAAAATGCTTTGTGCCTAGTCTAGATAGCCTTATCAATGCTGTTTCAAAAAATGTCGCTTGTACGCAGGTAAATCCTAAAACCCTCAGGCAAGGCTCCCTTGAAAATTGAATCAAAAAAAAAAAAACTTAGGTAACATTAGAAAAATCTATAGCGTCTAATAGTTTAGTCTCTAAAATAAAGCTAGCCTAGTTTTACTTTTCTTTAAAAAAAAAAACTTAAATAAATAGCCCTGTTTCTATTAATAACTTAAAACAATAAACTTGTCTGCTAAATTAAGGCAATTTTTAATGTTAAGCTTGTAAAAACTAAAAACAAAAAAAATAAGATAAAAACTGAAAGAAGGGTTCTGGAGCTAGTTTTGCTATCTTTAAATATTATATACAGTAAAACAACTAAAAGAAAAAAGCCCCTCCAACTAGTCCAGATGGGG